>NC_133338.1:21050421-21062921 GCF_030506205.2 Paramisgurnus dabryanus | reverse complement strand
ATTTTGTAAAAGTTACCTTACTTTAAAGTTATCCTTGCTTTTTCATACACTGTAGATCTGAAAGAAATATGAGGGAATCATTTTGTTTAGTGTTCTCTGTAACATCAATATTGTGATGTGATATCATCCAAATAAACTGATCAAGAGTTCCTTCCAATAGCATTTAGAAACTTTTGTTACTTTAAATAATGGTTCCGTTACGCCTACTTTAAAATGTCCTAGATCAGGGGCCTCATTTATAAAGTGTACGTACGCACAGATTTGATCGTAAAGTGTGCGTACGCAAAAATTCATGACAAAGTCCATTTATAAAATCTTTTGATGTGGAAAAGTGCTTAGAGCCACTTTCAGGGTCTAAGCAGACATATGCAGTTTTGCTTGTCTGATTGCTGCAGGTTTTTGGAAATATAAGCCATTCTTGCTGCTTGAAAAGAATTTAAACATTGACAAGCGCTCTTTTATATGTCAGTGAATGACATTAATTAGGCATCGTTTAAATGAGGAGATCTAAACATGCTCAGCTGCGCACAAGCTCAAGATCATTTGCGATTTATAGATTCCATCTGAAAGAAAGAGGTATGCTCGTTTTCTGTGCGTACGTTCGTTCTATGAATCACACGTATGCATTTTTGATAAATGATCGTAAGATCAACTGTAAGACGGTTTCTACACAGCATTTTATAAGTGAGGCCCCAGATGTCACCATATAGGGTTTTGAAAGCATAATGCTGAGTACACACCAAAGTTTTACATCTTATAAGACTTTCAAAATGTGATAGACCACAAACATGGGAATAAAAAATCCTAGATTGAACTGTTTTGCACCTATGATGTGTCAAAGACAGCACACCACACTCAAACAGATTTTCAACCAGAAGCCGTTTCTCAAATGTCAAGGAAAGATCCTCGAAGCCAGAATTTTGAGGATGCTACGTCATCGACGTCCGTCGAAGGCCTGTTCCTATGTCGAGGATCCTCGGAATTTCAGCCAAGGACTGAGTACAGGAAAGGATGCATACATGTATCCTTCGCGCGCTGAAATCAATCCTATGCGCGCATTGCCGAAAGCAAGGACAAACACGTGCACGCTCTTAAAGGAATAGTCTACCCTTTTGCCATATTAAACTATGTTATTACCTCAACCTATACGAATGAATACATATCTATCTTTTTTCAATGCGTGCACTGTACAACGCGTTTTGTATGTGTTAGCATTTAGCCTAGCCCCATTCATTCCTATGGTACCAAAAAAAAGTTTTATTTTGTGGCACCATACTTACTGGTATAACTCCTCATGTAACAGTCTTTAAATAGGGAAAATACGGAAGTGTTTGGTGGCTTCCCTGTTTGGTACTATAGGAATGAATGGGGCTAGGCTAAATGCTAACACATTCACGACGCGCTGTACAGTGCAAGCATTGAAAAAAGATAGATATGTATTAAAACGTCTAAGTTGAGGTAATAACATAGTTTAATATGGCAAAAGGGTAGACTATTCTTTTAAGATTCAGAATATCCAATCAGAAAGTGAGATGATGGAAGACGGAGCAGTCATGGCGCAGCACAAAGTAAAGCTTAAGCATTCGGAGAACACCTAAATGAAACAGGCTAGCAAGTGCACGTCATCCGTCAATGAGGGTTCCCCCCACACATCAGGATTTTATTTTTGCGATCGGGACGGCCCCGACGTTCTTCCGATCAGGTTCGGACACCATCACACCAAGGGAAAATGTGATAAAGTAATCTCTAGAACCATTAAGATAATCGGGACATAGCTAGGATTGTTGGGGGAAATCGGCCCAAAATCAGATTATCTTTTGGTGTGTACCCAGCATTTGGGAATTCTGTTGGAACTGCACAGGCTCGTGAGATGGCAATGAGATGCAAGTAATAAATTAAATAAAATGTCATTTTAATGCTTTGAAATTAAATGTTTGAAATAAAATAAATATAGCGTGCTTAAAATATTACATTGGGATATGGCTGACAAAAATACCTGCTCATATTATTTTCCTAAGGAAAGGATGTAGAAAATCATGTTTCCCTTGAGATTTCAGAAGCAAGTTTTATGTCTCACACTGTACAAATGTATCAACTTCTAAGAAAACCTTACAATGTGAAATATGCTCTCCACATTCATCTTTATAAACTCTTACAGTACTGTTCATTTTATTTCTCCTAAGAAATTCTAAAAGAAAAATAAGACCTTTAAGCACATTAATTCCTGAGCTGTATAAGAACATCTAAGTAATGTAGTTTTTCTTTAGATCATTATTGGAATAAAAGCACACATTTTATAAAAAAATAACATCATAAAGGTGACCACAGATGCCCATGAGAATAATTTTTAAAACTTGGTTTTAACTCCCTTGTGTTCTAACTTTTTAAATCTAATGTTACACCAATGAGATTGTGACCTTCAGGTGTTCCCTTGGCAATAATAAGCTCTTTACCTCTATATCACCTATAGCCATGTGACAACCTCACAGGGACAATCAGTACCAGATTTTACGAGTTTTGAAAAAAAAAAGGAATTGTTGTCAAAAGGAAATGATTGCTTTGGTAATAAATGCTATTTTGGAAACATACAGAACTATCTAAAGGTGAGAGAGAGAGAGAGAGATATGCAGTATAAAAATAAAAAAATTTTTTTTTGCATTTAAAGAACACATTCGTGCTCTTTAAAATAAAGAAATGTAATTAACTTAAATTAAGTTAAACAATTTCAACTTGTTTTTAAAAGTTATGTCAACCTCAAACCAAGTTGTTTTAACTTTATGCTGTATTTTTTGTGTACATTGTGTACATTAAATAGTGTGGCCCTTCATAGTTTTAGGTCAGAGATGGGTAAACTTTTAAAGCAACATAAAAATATATGTTGATTTGATAAGATTATTTACTATGTACTAACACGCGGACACAAACAGACATACAGTGAAGAACACTTAAAAGATCAAAAAAATGCAAAGAAATTTTGTGTATTTTTTTAATCAACATTTCTTCAAAGGAATGTATTAGTTGTTTAACCTTTTAAAAGGCATGTATGCAGGAGGGAAATCAAGAGAGGGCTTGTGGTGGTGGTGGTGAGGTGTGGACACAAAAAGAAAAGATCACACACAAACATGGTGTTTTACAAACGTCTGAACACATCACTGGAGAGGAATGGAGGTCTTTAAAATGGCCGCCACCCGCTGGCTATTGGCACAGAGAAACACGTACACACACTGAAGCGTTCTCTACAAAAATACACACTTTGTGGTTCGTCCCCGCTTTTGTCTGCGTACAGATTACTGGGCCCAGCGTTCGTGGCGAAAGCAAGCCCACAAAGAACCGCTCAATGTAAATGACAGATGATGAAGCTTTTCGAGGCCAGATGTTCGATAAACAGGACCTAAAAAAGAATCGGAGGTGCGCGGAGAGTTTCAGCGCCTGCGAACGCTCCCCTTCACATCGGTCTGTCAATGTGCGATGTCCACGGCTTCCCGCTCGTGAGATTTTTGGACATCTGCGCGCGAACGCACGCGTGTCCAAGTCCATGTGCACAGGGCCAGAGACATGGCTTACACTTTTTTTGTATTTTTAACAGAACCTGAACGGAAACCGAACACTTAAATGTGCATGTAACAGCCCACAAATACAACAGTGGCAAACAAATGTAACACCTCCACATTTTAGGCAACTCGATTTAAAGTAACAAAATCCAAATTCTTGTGTAAGAGAAAACATTGTGACAGTAAAAACGATTTCTCACAGTCTTGATGCTTGATACAAAACTCAATGTTTCTGAGAGACAAATATTTAAGCTTTCTATAGGCAGGTCGAAAACATTAATCCATTGTTCAGTCCCAACATCGGTCACAAAAACACATCTGCAAAGTAAAACTACCACATTTTGGGGTATAAATGGCTTGTGTGTCTATGCACTGTATTTTTCCATGATAACATTCCTTTACACGCATACGAACACATACTGTGACAATGGCTGTGCAGCAGAACACAATCTGAAGTCTTTAAGACAGAAACATACTCCATACAATTACAGAAACACAGACAGCAATGCTTGGATTGGAAATGCGGTAGTGTTTAACATATTTACCATGTGTTTTTCTGTAAGTGTGAAATAACAAAATGGGGGGGGGGGGGTTAAACTGTATGGTGGGGTTTCCTGGATCCCAATCCCTTAACACCACACCTTGTACTGACATATCTTAACATATATCAGTGCTATTGTCTCAAGATGCACACCAGTAATGTTGTCCTAATATATGTCTTAATATATCTTAGGCTTAGTCCTGAATTAATCTAAATTCTGTCCGGGAAACCACCCCAAAATGCTATTATTTAGATGGCTATGTATAAATACGTCAAAAGTTTAATCAATTCCCTTCAAACTGAATGCAACATTCTGGAGCTCATTTATGTTATGCATTAATGTTTATGTACTTGCACAGAGTATGTTTCAACCTCGCAATTATTTTCAATGGCACAAAGTATTGTGTTAATGCATGAATGTGTGAGAATGAGAGAGAAAGAGAGAAAAAGAGCAATGCACAGTATTTTTACGGAAACTATATGCCTAATCGTGATGGCTTTCGATTGTGTATTCGGTCTGCTCGCGCACGTGTGTTTGAGATGAAAAGCCGCCTCTTCACAAGAGCTTTTTTGTGTGCGATGGCCATTGAATCTGTCTCCGAGCGCGGGTGCGTGTCCGTGTTATATTGAGACGTTTTCCGAGATACTCCGGAATTGAAAATGACTCTTAAAATATTTCCACCTCACTTCATTGGCACAAAATAGAGCACTGTGCGTCTATAAAAGAGCAATTCTGTGTGTCCATTTATCCTGTTGTCCATCTGCATCTGAGAGAATTAGGTCCATTCCGAATCTCTCTCTCTCTCTCTCGCTCTACCTCTCTACATCTGCTTCAGACGAGCTTTTCCAAGAGTTTATTAAAAACATTTCCTATCTCTCGCTCTCTCTTTCCTCCTTTAAGCATCTTTTATCTCTCGCCCCGCTATTTTATTGTCTTTTAATGTGCGATTCTTTCACAGTTTCACTCTTTCCAGAAGTTTTCTTTTTGCTATCAGGCGGTGTCGTACCCTTTTCTTTTTATTGACCCCCCTCCGTTTCTTCCCTCCTTTCAATTTTCCCCTTTTTGTTCAAAAAAGCATCTTAAAAAATAATAAAAAACTCTCAGATTGTTCTACCTCAACACGTTCACAAACGAGGTCTAGCTTCAAAACTACGTCAGAGTACAAGGAGCTATAAAAATATATGTGTAGAGCGGAGGAGACTCCAGGGAAAAGGAAAACTGAGATGGAAAAAAGAACCAAACAAACTCGGTTTTTGCAACAGAATGAAAGTATTAAATTAATTTACAACACAAATGATGAAGAAACAAGGTCAGCATGTTGATAAAACAAAAATAAAGAAACAAATTAGGCCTAGCAAAGAAACAGTAAAACTTTACATGAAAAAAATCTAAAAAAAATGATTTTACTGAGTATTCATATATAATTATAATCTATGTGTTCGAAAGCGATAAAAAAACTTTTTTGATGTTCGCTCATATTTTATGTTTTGGTTTTGAAACAGTCTAACAAACACGCACGCCCATGTTCACACTAACACTGTAACTGTACTCAGACACGCGCTCATCCACACAAACAAACACTCACAAGTTTTACCGAAGCTCAGCGCTCGCGCACAAATACATGTGCAACAGCAGTGTCGGAATATTTATCCTACACACTCACAAAATACACCGGTTATTAAAATATACAAGATTCTTCGCGCCTCTAAAACTCCGCCAATCGACAACACACGGGTCCTAGATCACGTGATTGAAGCCCTGTGCGATGATTGGCTGAATCGATGGCTCCTCCCCCTTACCGAGGAGTAGAAACACAAACTAAACTGCTATGTGTGAGTAAATGTAGCATTCAAAGTCGAAGTCCGCATGATGTCCTTCTAGTGTTTTTGTTTGTGGGTTTTTTCTACATCAAAAGCACAGTTTTGATGCTTGTGCTCTGAAACACCCCCAATAAAACCAGGAGTTTCGTGTTTTTTCAGTCGCCTGAATAACTCCAAGAGGTCTTCTCTAGCTTTAAGAACAGTTCCCTGTGGGACGTCAGAGAGAAGGACATCCTCTCTCTAACAAAAGGCCAAAGTTGGGGGCGAGTTGTGAGGAATGATAACACACACACACTCACCCACCCGACCCTAAACAGTCACTGTATCGGAGAAGTGTGTGTGTAGGTAAAAGGATCTGATCTACTGGGACTACTGGTGGGGCAAGGACGGGATTTAGGTAGTCATTAAGGTTGGTGTGGTCATAGTAGATGTCGGTAAGGTCTTCTCCGGTTCTCATACTTTGTAGTAGATGTTGGCGGGACTCTGAGGGGGCATCTCCTGTACGATGTAGACGGGATGGCCGTAGTCCCCGCTGACTTTTTCGTAGTGCGGGCAGTAGGCGGAATCAGAAGTCCGCAGCGGGATGATGATGTCGCTGGGCTCCGATCCGTTGTTGTTGCCACCTCCTCCACCTCCGCCTCGTTTGGGCGAGGTTAAAGAGGAGAGGGAGAGGGGAGGGTGGTGCGATTCAGAATGTTTCGCGTGTCGTCGCCGATAGCACACCACGCAGATCACAGCGGTGACGAGAAGGAGGAACGCCGAACCTCCGGCTGCGCCAGCAATAACCGCGATGTTGGAGGGAGGAAGGGGGCCGTTTTCTCCACCTGGTCCTCTAGGGGGAATTCTGGGATGTGTGCTGTTTCCAGTACCTGCAAGACAGAGAAACACTTTGATTTCCAAATTCAAAAAAGTAGATAAAAGTTGGCTTTTCGGAAGCCTGATGGATTTTATTAAGGAAACTTTTTAAAGTTTCTCTGACTTGCACTTGGTGATGGCACCTATTAGTGAGACGACCACCTTTAACCTGTTCTCTTTATTGGAGGGCTGGCCTTTGACACTTACATGAGTATTGGTTCAATGTAAGGAGTTCATTAGTGCTGCCACATCCGGCCCTCTAACATCGCCCTCACCATCTGACGGCCTAGTTCATTTTAAACCAATCAAATGGAACAAATGAAACGGGGCCAGTCATCTAACAATATGATTGGCTTGTTCATGTCCCTAACAGCCAATTAGAGACTTGCCATGTTCACTAAAACTGTCACTAAAACTATTCAGAAAGTTGGAGGATGTTGTAGACAAGTGGACTTTTCTATAAACTCGCTGACCAGATTACACTGGCTCAGAGAACGCTAGTCAAGGTGGATTGGGTTTCTGCAAACATGCATGTTTTGGCACACATGTAAAATACACACGGTTTAACGCTGTGGTCGGCCACATGAGTGGATAAAGTGGTCTGGCAAGGGAGATGTGAACCACGAAGCAGCAAACCGTAGAGTAAAAAAATAAAGATTAAGAGACAGTGAGGTGAGACTATGGTCAGTGTTCGGATGGCATTAAATCCTGTTCACACTATAGGAACAAAATAGAAAACCGTTAGTTTAACAGACTATTGTTTAGGACAGGGGTAGGTAACGTCAGTCCTGGAGTGCCGATGTCCTGCAGATTTTAGCTCCAACTCTGATAAAACCTTGTTTACCTGTAGTTTTCATTTAGACCTTGATTAGTTGTTCAGGTTTGCTTGATTAGAGCTAAACTCTGCAGGACATCGGCACTCCAGGATCGACATTATTTTACTCGAAGTCAACGAAAATCGAGCAGGACAAAAACATTTAACAGCTGATCGCTGTCAAAAAAGTTTAGCGACGACGTCCCAAGGATGAAAGCAGCAATGACAGTGTTCTTAATATGACAAAGTAAGTGTGTTGATTAATGTCATTAATGTTTCTTTATATGGCAAATGCACATTTATATATTGATTCAATAGATATATAGCATTTTGGAAAAAACTTGGATGGATTTATTGCATTTTGTGGAAAAAATTATCATAAGTAATAATAATAATAATACGTTTTTATAATAAATCTTTGAAAATCAAATTATGGATTTGAATTTTTAATGTTATTATAACCTAAAGATGCTATGTGAGTTGTCCAAAAGACGACCATTGACACCTTGCACAAGCAGGGCAAGACACAAAAGGTCATCGCAAAAGAGGCTGGCTGTGCACAGAGCTCTGTGTCCAAGCACATTAAAAGAGAGGCGAAGGGAAGGAAAAGATGTGGTGGAAAAAAAGTGTACAAGCGAAAGGGATAACCACACCCTGGAGAGGATTGTGAAACAAAACACAGAAAATAGGGGTTTTCATCTTGTCACTTTCTTTGTATAGAAAACACATTTTTACAGAAATTTGTTAAAATGGATTTATTTTATTAAGAGAGGTTGTGCAAGTTGACTGTAATGACTTTAAGACTAATTATATAACCGTTTTTCTATGTTACATTAACATTTAAGAAATCAAATATTTGCTGTATTTAAAGGTGTTTTTTAAGATGCTCAGAAAAACAGAGCAATGTTTTAATAGTGCAACTGAACCACAAGGACCGCACCCTTTCCAGTGTTTGCTTTATTTATGGCTGGCTATTGTTCATGTTTTAGCTTTACGACCGTTTAACACTTAGAAGACACAAAGAGGAGAATCAGAATGTTCTTTGTCTGTACTTAAAACACAACATGATACTTTTTAAACATGTGAGCTAAGCGGTTAATGCAGTGTTACATACTAGAACTGTGTATTTTAGCCTCCTATATGAACAACAGCTGAGCAGAAAGAGCATTTTAATAGATGTGAGATCTATCTGGCTATTTTAGTCATTTATCTTTACATAACAGGATTATGGAGTGTAGGAGGCTTTTCACACGGGAAATGAAAGCCAATTTAAACACGAAGGTCTGATTGGGCTCCTAAAACGGAAGAATTCGAAGAAGTTCTAAACCTGGCAACACAGATGTTCTCCATAACCGCAACATGGTCAATATCAGAAGTGCTTTATCATACTATAATACTCCATGTTATTAAAGCAGTAGTTCACGCAAGAGTAAATATTATGACTTCATTTACTCACTTTCATGTTGTTCCAAACCCCTAAGATTTTTCTATGCGGAGCAAACACAGAGAAATTCGGAGGAATGTTCATGCTGCTGTTTCCACACAAAGGGGTACTTTCTGTCAGTATGACATTAAACCTCCGACAACAACTCTCAGTCTGAATACATGATGAGTAATGAGAGCTGCAGTTGAAGGTTTTTCCTGAATAAATTAAATTTCAGGCTTTTTAACAGCTTTTTTCTCACACAAATCACATGACATGACATAAGACTTGGAATATAGCACACTTATTGTGTATACTTAATTGACAGTGACTGATCACAGTGTGTTTTGTTGTATTTTAGGCAGCATGAACCTTCTTTAAACCTCAGCTGTGTTTTACAAAAGAAAAAAAGTCAAAACGTTGGTTTTCAGCAAAAACTTTTTTTTTTTGAGTAAACTATTGCTTTAAGGGTCCTGCGATGGACTGGCCATCTATCCAGGGTGTATTCTGCCTGCAGTCCCGTGACCCTGCAAGAGGACAAGTGAGACTGAAGAAAAGGTGGACAGATATTATTTAAAGGGGACAAAATCTGACTTTTTCCATGTTTAAGTGCGATAATTGGGTGCTTCTATCAACCTAGAAAATATGAAAAAGATCAACCCAGTATCTTAGTTTTGGTAAACCATCCTCTGCAAGCATGTGAAAAAGTATTTAATTAAAATTTGGCTCCCCTTGTGATGTCAGAAGGGGATAATACCGCCCCTTAATCTGCGGAATCCAACCACAGCATTGCCATTTAGTGCAGAGATCAGCTCATTTGCATTTTAAAGGACACACCCAAAAACTGCCAATTTTAACATGCTATTATAAATGATCTATTTGATAGTTTGAGCTAGAACTTCACATACGTACTCTGTGGACACCAAAGATTTATTTGACATCTTAAAAAAGTCTAGTGAAATGCCCCCTTTAAGAGGACAAACTGTCTCATTGAAAATATAGATACATGTAGGTTTGATTACAAATGCATTACATATAAAGCATGGAACAAATCACCGTTGTGCTAACTTGCGGACGTAGCTGATTTTTTGTAGCGTGTGTATATCTGCGCCTGTGCAGTTATGATCTCCACGGGAGACAATGAGAGCCCCTGCCGAGTACCGAGACGGTCGGAAATACAGGGATCTGTCTGCAAGCGTTCTCAATTGGGCCATCATTATTCTTGACACATTTCCTCTCGTTTTCTCTCTCCATCCCTCACTCTTATCCTCCACCTCCTCCTTTGCTCCGTGTCTCTATGACTGTCCATGTTATTGGGCTCATAATGACCTCCGCTCCCCCCAACCCACCTCCACCTGCCTTACTCTAACTGATCAGGCAAATAGGCAGATAGATAGATAGATAGATAGATAGATAGATGTGTAGGTAGGAGATAGATTCATAATCTTTTATAATGATCTCAGATATTTAATAAGACATAGACTCTCTGTCTTAATGTTTTGCTGTGTTTTGTGTATGTATGCATGTCAAAAAAGAGACCCAAGCCACCCGTTTTGCACTCCTAGACGTCACAGCCGAGCAAACTGTGAGCCTGAGTAATTTTCTCATTCTGTCACGCTGTACTAATCACGCTCCTCAACCCCCAATTTTCTGTGTCTTTCTTCCTCTCAGGACCAACTAAACCGGGGCCGCTAAACTAATGGCGTTAATAAGTCTCGGAAACGATGGCTCTCCCGTCCTCTCATCCTTTATCTTTCCCCATGCGGCCATTACCCCACCACACTCTGCCTCCAGCTCATGGCCCCGGGGCCTCCGAAAAAGACGCAGAACGGAAGAAACGAGAAAAATCGAGGGAGTGTAAGGAGGAGAAAACAAACAGAAGGGTGGAATATATCAAAAAGGACCAGAGCGCCAAGACGCCTGTTTCTCTTCATCCATCTGTCGCTTCCTTCCCTTGTTCACTCGGTTAGTCCTGCTCTGTCTGTTTAGGATGAAACATTTTAACATGTCCTCAACTGATACTGTAGGCAGCTGTGTTTACCTGGATTTTGGTTGTTGATACGGCCCGCTGGGTCAGATTTGGGGGACTTGGGTGGGAGGCCATATGGACCTAGGGATAGAGTGAGAAATGGTTTAGTAATGATGGTTTAGCCCACCTGCACACAGCGTACGAATAACAAATGTGACCCTTTCTGTAAATCCTGGCGCATCAAAGTTTTTAATTATTCATTTCACACTGATTTCAATTTTTGACATGGCCTTACTTGGCCACTATGAATGAAATCAAGGTTTAATTTTTACAAAATAAAAAATAACTTATTTTTTCACAGACTGGGTCACAAAATAAGCAATATATTGATTTTAAATGGTTTGTAAATGGAAATAATGTTTATGACAATTTAAATGATTTGTTTTTTTTTTTTTTAAGGATCCTTGAAGGGTGCCAAATAATCCGCTTTGGTGCAGAAAATGATCTCAAGCATCAAATATGAACCCCTTGAGATGATTCTCACAGTAATGCTGTTATAGCCCTCACTAGTGGTGTGATGGCCTTCTGCTGAGATGATGTAATCATTACGCACACTTTATACAGCAGAAAGATATTTCATACACAGACAGTCATTGAGCCGAGCTTATAGCGAGCTGTCATGCTTGTCAAAATACCATGACAGCATGTGTGTGTGTGCAGACGTATCTCATCAGAAATCTCCAACCGAAGCCGCTTTTATTTAGATGACAAACAAAACAGACGTGACCTTTCAGCCACACAGCAGATAACAACTAGAGTGAGAGAATGAGCCAGAAAGTGACAAAGACCCAGAGAGTGAGCGAGCGAGACAGAGAGTGAGAGAGATAGAGGGTGTTGGCTTTGTTTTAGTTTTTTAAGTAAAGTCAATAAAAAGTGTATGGAAAACATTCAAATTCATAACTTATGATGGGAAAAGCTCAAGCGAGAGAAAGAAAAACAATAAAGGTTTGGTAGTCTTTGAGCTGTGTTGCATCCACTCTCATTCAACAGTGAAGAAGAGATTGTGTGATTGGCATAACTGATAACAACTAGACAGACATGAGTGTGTTTGTGTATGTGTATCGTGTACAGTTATGGCTCAGAGAGTTGTGTCCACAGTCTGTTGGGATTCACTTACCGGTGTTTTCCTGAGCTTAATAATGAAAACTAACAGAGTCCGACAGAGTTTGTTTGTGTGTAAACAAAAGCTATTGGTCATGAAGTTGGTCATGTGTGCCACTGAACGAAACTCTTTACTGAGCCGGTTTCAGCAAATCCGTAACTGTTTCAGGTGAGCAATCCACTGGCGTTGTCTGCTGATACGCTCCCAAGCGTGTGTGTCTGTGTGTGTGTGTGTGTGTGTGTGTGTGTGTGTGTGTGTGTGTGTGTGTGTGTGTGTGTGTGTGTGTTTGTTACTCACTCTGTCCCACTTTTAGCACCACCTTCATGCCCTGTGTAACACAAACTCCTCCTCTCATGCTCTCCAG
>NC_133338.1:21042921-21047921 GCF_030506205.2 Paramisgurnus dabryanus | reverse complement strand
AGTAGCACTACTGGCTCTATTTTTATGAACAATATTTCTCTTCTATTTGTAAAAATGTAGTTTTCAGTAAAAATATAAAAAATCCTTAAAAAGAGATAACTTTACCTAAAAAACAATATAATTAAAAACATATTTGCTGTAAACATGCTGTAAACAGGTAAACCTAGGCTTATAAAAGTGAAAAAAAATTTTAACCTTGAACCTTGAACATATTCTAAGACTTTTTGTAAGACAGTAAAAAATGCAAAAGACGTGAAAAGAGTGAGAGAGAAAGAGAGAGAGAGACTGATAGTCTTTGACAAACTGTTGCTCACGTGATGTAGAAGAGAGATGATAAGAGCTGATGGAAAGACCTAATGTGTGAGTGGATGATAGAAAGAAAAAGTAAGAAAGAGTAAGAAAGAGATTGATAGAGAGAGAGACTTAAAACACTGAAATACTGCAAGGTCTTTTAGCCGACGAAGACAAGGAAGGACAAAGAAGAGAAATACTGTACTGTACCTTCAGCTTCCCTTATAGAGAAATGAGAGAGAGAGAGCGAAAGAGGGAGGAAGATGCCAGGATGAGTAATTGAGACAATGATGAGCGCTGATGGAAGAATGAGGAGAAATTGAGGATCGAGCGTCCACAAAGGGAGCACCTCTCCACCGTACCCCCCCCCCCAAAAAATAATACAGGAGCAGAAAGATACAGACAGCTAAAGAAATGAAGAAACATTTCAGTCATTTGTTCTTAGAGAGGACACGGAAACCTACATGAGCACACAACTCTCAACACGACAAGCCCCATTCATTTACCTCAGAGCATGTGTGTAAGTGTGTGTGTTTGTGTTTGTACCCCTTTGCCCAGGATAAGAATAAAATCCAGTACTGCTCATGTGTAAAGACAGAGTGAGCCACCGAGTGTCAAAAAGATTCAAGAGAAAATACCTGATAAAAAAGACAGAAGCATCAGGGCCAAAAGAGCGATTTAGTGAAAAAACAGCAAACAAATGGAGCTCGGGAGGCCGTGTGAGTGTCTCCTACGCATATGTTTATGTAAAGGGGTTCTGGGATGCCTCTGTTCGCACTAATGATGGTGATAAAGCGTAAGTCAGTCAGACGTGTGTGTGTTATGTGTGGGTGTTATCCCACGGCTATTATTGTGACACCATGTCTGTGTGTGTGTATTTATGAGAGAAAGTGAGAGGTGTGTGTGTGTGTGTGGTTGATGTATCTGAGCAACATGCAGAATATATACCTTTTCCACGGCAGAGCACAATGCATCATGCATATTAAATCTCCAATAACAGTCTCCGGTTAAAGAAATATTCCTTGATATTTTCAAACTAACATCTACATTATATTTTGATTATTACCTCATGCAATATTTTAAACTTGTTCCTCTGTGTGTATAAAAATGATTTACATGTTTTAATATGTTTACAATGCAAGGAGATGAGGCATTACAAATCAATGTTTAAAATATGCAGCTGTCACATAAGCCTTTTGCAACCAGCAAAGGGGTATTTGCCAAAGTTAACATGATGAGTTGATCAATCGCTTAAAAATAAGTTCATAATACAACAGTGGTTCATCCACCTAATGCAGTGAATTACAGTGCATTACAAGGTACACATTTTTATCATCATTATCAGTGTGTTTCCTGAGTTCAAACCATAAGATTGTAATAAATATGGACGTAGTGTCCGTGAAGTCATCCATAGGTTTGAGAAGAGTTTTTTTTTAAGCCAATAGTTGGCAGAGCCTGCCGTTGCTATCTCGGCAGCGCCTCACATTTGGTTTGGTAGTTTTACCAATGATTCGAGATATATCCAGCTGCAGCCCTGCAGCGCCACAATTCAGGGCACAGGATCCAGGGCGCTCGTTTCAAGGCGGAAGTCGAACCATATATTGTTTGGCGGAACCGGTCTTACTAGAGTCGTGAAAACCAAACATTTCTTTGCGTAATTATTAATTTTCTCACGGATTTTGATATAAATACTAAACATTTGAATCATATGTACGGTACTTAAAAACAATACATGAAAATTCACTAAAATCTAAAATATATAGCCAAATATAAATATTTCTTATTAACATTAATTTTAACGTAGATAATTAAGTAATGTCACTACATACTTTTTTATTGGATATAAAGAAAATACATTTACTTCATGTTCATTATCAGTATCTACTTTAAGTATTTGTTACAAAATAAACATTGACACAGAGCATAATTTTTTAAATGTCAAATACACAATTTTTTTTTAAATTTCAACTACACATTAAATAAAATATATATTTCCTAAGTAAATATTTCTGCACAAAAAAAAAAACAGAACGCCATGCTGTTATGTTTTTGTAACTGTCCCTCACTTTCGCGTTTGTCCTTTTTTTATTATTATTTATCCAATATTCTGAACAGTAAACAGAGTATCAAACACATATATCAAATTTAACAAATATAATGATAGACAAACCACGTTTGTCCTGAAGCGCTTGCTTCGGTGCCGCCCCCATTTCCGCCCTGAAACGAGCGCCCTGGATCGTGTGCCCTGAATCGTTGTGCTGTGGGGTTGCAGCTGCATAATATTGAATGATTCCCATAGGGAAAAATATATTTTTATATATTTCAAAAAATATATTTTGGGATATGTTTACTGAAATATATTTTGAAATATATTTTAATAAATAAATAAATTTTAAAGCATTAACAAATATATTTAGCCATCCAAATATTTAAATCCGAAATATGTTCACGATGCGCTGAAAGAAAAACTTTGTTTTTGTTAGGAACCTGTAAACATAACAGTTTTAAAAAGGTTAAAATTATAAAAATCATAACATTTATAAAATGTACTTGTATTTAGCATATATTTAAAATATTTTTTTGTAAATAATACATTTTTGACATATGGGATGTAAAATTAGAAATGTATTTGCTTGCTTAAAATACAATTAGAAATATATGTTATATTTAGTTTTACCCTCATATATAATATTTACAAATTCAAAAATATATATGCAATTGAGCATTACTTTCTACAAAAATATATTTTTTGCCAATTGCCATATGGGTTTTAAGGTATGGACGCAGTGATTTTTAAACCTCTCAAAACTCTTTAACTCTTTGACTTTATATCAACTTCGAACAGGTAATATTTTGTCAGATTCCATCAAATTATACATCGTTTTGAAGTTTTATAAAAAATGTTAAAAAAAAAATATATAACTAAATTTAGAAAATCAGCTTATTCCGACTCCTCAATCCTGATTGATTGGTTGATTTCAACACATTTTTACATTGTGGGATTGACCCCACTACCTTCCAGTAGCATTCGGCATGTATCAGATGAGCAGAAACGTAAAAAATTTAAACATTCTGCTTTTAAATTCTCACTTGCTAGTTATGCTTTCATTATAATTGTCTAAACGTACTATAAAACTACCATAAGCTCATTTCCAATTGTGACACACTAAGGGACGAAAATTATTATGTTTATATAATCGACAGCATTGCGCAGATGCTTTCCATGAACATTAAATTGTAAATAACCCACAATTTTCCATTAAGCAAGCATGCCCTTCCAAATCTCATCGCATATTTGTGATCAAGTAGCAGAATCATCAAGCTAAAACTCATTGTACGAAGTGTTTGTGTGAATTACGATGTGTCTTTCCAGTACAGTACTGAACTGCGAACTGACTCTCCTCGGCCAACTATTTCCACCTTTGGCTCACACTTCATCTTTCCTGAAACTAAATAAGACTTAATAAATCTGCAGCAACACGTTCGTATGGTTGATTTAAGCCATTAACAAAAGCCTTATAAGCAATTAAGAGAGTGCTGACAGCTATAGGAGGGAGGCAAGGGGGATTTGCAAACGAAATGAATAAAAACACATTAATAAAACTTACAGCCAGTAAACAATCATAATGGGAATGCCACAATGTGCTTGGCAAGCAGTTTACGTCAGTTATACCCAACGAAACAACGGAGATTTATAGGAGAATATGGCGGCGGACGGAAATGGATACAGCCTTTGACAGCACTCTGCTTAATGTTTCCTTAATGTTTCTGAGCAGAGCAGTCAACGTTGGCTTTATGATGTCCACTGTAAAGTGATTTAGCGTAAAGGCACAATATAGGCTGAGGACAATGTTCACAGTAGACAGCTCAAGATATAATGTATCCTGCAGGACTGTGTTTTTTCATTATGTATGTGTATGTGTAATATAGGAGCACATTCGAAAGCCTACAGGCTAACGTCGGATCCTGTATGTGCGTGTGTAAAACCAGGACAGAATAAAGACCCTCATGAGGCAGGTATGTGTATATCACATTGACAGTCTTGGCAATGATGCATAATTGCAGCTCATAATGTCCCAGATGAAGATATACACACACACATACACACACTGTAACACTAGAACACAGATGTCAAAACCAAACATGTTTTAAACATAAATGACATATGAGAATGTATTTAATGTACTCCCTCCCACAGATGCAAGCACTTTTGTGTGGTTGATCCTTGCAGTGTTCATTTTTCAGCCATTTCTATCCATCCAAACAAATTATGGCCTCCCTCTCTCGATTGGCCTCCAGGGGCAACACAAGGCTCAACCATAGACACGCAAGAAACCCTGACAGTCACAAAGTTCAATGTGAAACATCCATGTTGCCACCTCCAACACATAAACACAGTTTGGGTGGCTTAACAATCCGTCAAAAAGAGGTTCTAGGTTAAATAGTCGACTAATCAGTTGGACAAATTATGTTGTGGCACATACGAATGTAAATGTGTCTCCGATGGTTGAGTATTTTGAGATGACTGGTACTGGAGATATGCCAGACGGCTTCAGAGAGTTTAACCCATCTGACCTCTTAACCATTCCATCTCTAATACTGCTCCGGCTGCCAGCTCATCAGTCTGTATGAGTAAACACACTACACAAATAAAAAAGTCAAGCGAGCAAGTGTCCAGGAATAAGAAAGCGGCTTACGAGAGCAGAGGT
>NC_133338.1:20942721-21042721 GCF_030506205.2 Paramisgurnus dabryanus | reverse complement strand
CGCCGAGCGAGCGAGAAAGAGAGATTATCTGAGATAAGGTTGATATGACTTTAAATGATTCTAGAAATAAGCCTGTAAACAAATAAAACATCTGGTGGCTCATGTAATGAGATCAGGCAGCCCTAATCCTATTTAGACGGTAAAGTTGAGCTGGACTTTTAAATAAGCTGTGGGATTTACTGTACAGAATATCAAATCTCTAAACGTATTTCATCAAATATAAAACAACGTAAAGAAGCCACGGTGCAGCAGTTATTCAAGACAACCGTGATCTTGCATGTCTCATGACTAGCTGTCATAAGATATTAAGTCATGAGACGACCAATACGTTTGACGTGCCGCCATATTCGAGTTGAGCGTTAATACAAAATATTTGTTCTTCTTGGGGGTGAACTCTGCTTAAAGTGAATTATAATGTTCGGCTGGATGCTTATATACACACAGGCTTTAAGTAAAGTGCAACCAACAGACATCTCCAGGCAGATGCTAAAGAGCTTCCATCTCTCCTTCTTAAAGTCAAGAGTTTATCCATGCATGAGATGACCCGCGAGTCACACAGGGTTATGGTTGCAGAAACGACGTCACAACTCTTTCGTAATTTTGATAAGGCGACGGGTTGACGTTGAGGAGATGTGGGCCAGAATAGAGGAAGGACATGCAGCCTAACTGGGTCATGTCTGTAGGCAACCGTGTTTGGGTATGTGTGCATATGAGTCTTTGTATATTGCAAGTTGTGTCTTGATATCTCTGCCTAAACTGTGTGGGTTCAATTCAGACTGGATGAGTCACGTCTGCGTGAGCCTAAACATCCCATGAATTTTAATTAAAGGAAAACTAAAATAGAGTGAGGGAGTATTGGGGGAAGATCATTATATTTAATGCACTTGTTTCTAGCCACCCTTCAGATATCTATAATATCTTTTTAAAGGGATAGTTCATCAAAAAAGAAAAGTTTGTCATTATTTACTCACTCTTATGTTTGAACACAAAGGAAGATATTTTGAGGAATGTTTGTAATCAAACCGATTGGAAGCACCATTGATTTCCATACTATGGAAGTCAATGGTGGTTCTGATCGATTTGGTGAATTAATGATTATGAATTATACAGTACAGGTATGCATGATCAACTAAAAAAATAGCAAAGACGGTGATTTTTCTATATCATTTTTCTTTCTGTCTACTGTAGATCCACTTCTGTTTTTTTTGAGTGAATGCCCCTTTTACCTCAGTGTTCATTTTAAAATGGTTTAGCTTCTCGTCACCCAAGGGAATACACAAACACACATAACAGTGTTGTAGTACTCGAGACTCGGTCTTGGACTCTGTCTCGAGAGTCGAGACCATATTTTAATAGTCTTGGGGTGCGTTCCACTCCAGTTTTAGCCACGCACTCGCGAACTTCCCTAAACAATTCCCCTCGGGGGAATCCCTGTCGCCATTTTGAAGTGCGTTCCACTTTGTCAAGTGGACGAGGGAAGTTTGTATGGACAGACCCTCGCTCCCTCGATTTCGACCGAGGGAGCAAGTCTACTTCATATGTACACTTCAGGCAGCTCCATATCCCACAATGCAAGTTAGCGAGGGAAGGTCATAAAAAAAAGAACTGGAACGCAGGGCTAGTTTTGTCATGGACTCGTGAGCATTTTGACTCGGTCTCAACTCGTACCCAAATACATTTGGAATCGGACTTATTCTAGAGTCCCTTATAAAATATATATGACTGTTTCTTTAAACTGATGTTCCACTTTGTCTAGTGGACGAGGGAAGTTTGTATGGACAGACCCTCGCTCCCTCGATTTCGACCGAGGGAGCAAGTCTACTTCATATGTACACTTCAGGCAGCTCCATATCCCACAATGCAAGTTAGCGAGGGAAGGTCATAAAAAAAAGAACTGGAACGCAGGGCTAGTTTTGTCATGGACTCGTGAGCATTTTGACTCGGTCTCAACTCGTACCCAAATACATTTGGAATCGGACTTATTCTAGAGTCCCTTATAAAATATATATGACTGTTTCTTTAAACTGATGTTCCACTTTGTCTAGTGGACGAGGGAAGTTTGTATGGACAGACCCTCGCTCCCTCGATTTCGACCGAGGGAGCAAGTCTACTTCATATGTACACTTCAGGCAGCTCCATATCCCACAATCTTCACGATTGTGACGTCACTTCAGCAACTCGCATTTGGACATGGAGGGGGCGGTCTCAACTTTCCATGTGATGAAAGGCTTAGGGCGATCCATTTGAACCTACTTCAAGTGTTTCAGCAGTAGTGGGCACTCGTACAACGTAAGCAATGACGTACATCCAAGTGAACAAGACTGAGGGAAGTTAGCAAGGGAAGGTCATAAAAAACGAACTGGAACGCAGGGCTAGTCTTGTCATGGACTCGTGAGCATTTTGACTCGGTCTCGACTCGTATTCAAATACATTTGGAATCTGACTTATTCTAGAGTCCCTTATAAAATATATATGACTGTTTCTTTAAACTGATGTAAAATTGACACGAACAGTGATTGGTAATTTTTTGCGCGCATCAGACTGCCGCAAGGTCAGATGGTCAGACCTGAGGAGGCCATGGCAGTGCAATAAAACGCACCCGTCCAGTGAATTTTAAGCATTAGATAAGCCGTTGTTACCCAAAATGATAAGACGGTGGAGTTAAAACACAGAGTGGCACTAAAAATAATTTTCTCAGACCCAACTTTATGTGGACTCGGTTTTGACTCGGACTTGACCTTTTCTGGTCTTGGTCTTGACTTGGACTCAACCCTCTCTGGACTCGGTCTTGACTCTGACTCGAATGAGCTGGTCTCGAATACAACACTGACACATAACCACAACTAATTTTTTTTAACTTCTAACTCTGTAGGAAGAGAAAGCTGGGTGGTGACTCTAACCCATCGCTCTACATGGCTGGCCATTTGCTATACTAGCTTAGCCACACGAAGCGCAACATTGTCGCAACGCTGACGCAACGCTTCCACAACACTTGCTTGCCCTCTGGACAACTTTCACTTGAAGATCGCAGACGGAGAAGTTGTTGAGGTGAAGGACAAAGTGTGTAGAGAAAGAGAGAGAGAGAGAGAGAGAGAGAGGGATAAAATATATAAAGAGGGAAGTGGGTCAGTGGTCTGAAGGGAGGAAGGAGATGGCATTCGACGAAAAGAAAGTGAGAGGGAGAAAAAAGGAGAGATAAAGGAGGGGGTCGCTAAAATTAGAAGAGATAGAAAGAAACACGAGAAAAACCGAGTTCGGGAGGAAAATTCTTGCGGACTCTTCATTTCTGGGTCATATAAAAGCCAAACGGCAAACACGAAAGAGTTTGGCCGAACGCACACGCGGAGACAGCTAAAGTGGTTTCAGTGTGTGCCGAACAGAGTCGAACATCTTAAAGACTGTAATCACATTTCACTGTCGTTTTAATTACAGGTTTTAATGAAAGGAAGCAGAACGCTGTAAGTTCACTGACAGGGACGTCTATGTGTGTGCCTATAAGCCAAACATGGAACACGGTCTCTAAACACACAGAAAGAAAACACTTTTGCAAGTCTTCAATTCACTTTGGCCCTTCTGTTTGACAGAGCAGCCAGAAGTCCACATACACACACAACACACCCGCCAACATCTGGAGTACTTTAGTGCTGGACAGACTCGAAAGCCAACCATAATTCACTAGCCGTGTGTGTGCTTGGAGAGACAGATCAACTAGGGACAAAATGGTCACCTTCTGTGAAAGATTTAGCTGTTCGCTTTTCTTTCAAAATTGAGTATGCAAAATTCACAAAATGCAAAATATTAACTGCTCCCGGAAAGCGAACGAGAAAAGGGCGAAATTGCATGGAGCGAATGTGAAATAGGAGAAACATGGGAGGTAGCGGGCTGAAATAATGCATGGTGACATCTGTGCCTGCACAGGGCTCGAGGGAGCGAGAGGCAATGAAAAAGAGGGAGATGGACAGAAAGAATCAGAGGAAACGGAGATGATGGATTGTGGCAAAGAAAAAAGGCGATATTTGAGATCTGTGTGTAAACTTGTTTGTTCGAATGATTAATATGTTTAATTAAAGCTTGTTTGTATGGTTTCGAGATCAGCGTGTGTTTGAGTGTGCGGTTTCATTTGATATACAGTACGCCGCATACTTTTCGTTTGTTTGCTCTCTGTGGATTCGAAGACTGGAGCAGAAATAGACGGTTGAGGGTTTGGATGCCTGGAAAGATGATCATTTGGATGAGTTTGAGTGTGGAGAGAATGAAAGACAGAAAAGAATGAGAGATGATGATGATGATTTTAGGGGTCTGTTTATGTTAAATGAGTTATTCAAGCTTTTCCGAAGCCACACTGTTTGGAAACAATGTTTGGTTTCTCTGAGATGAAAGGATAAGTTAAGTTTATATGTATGACATGTGTGCGTGTGTGCGCGACAGATAGAAATATATATTTATAAAAAGATCATTGTAAAGAGATAAACAGAGGGTACAAAATACAAGTACACACTTTCTTTGTAAGAGCATTTGAGCAGTGAATAACTCTATCTGAAGCGCACTTCTCTCTGAGGACTCATAACGTAAAACACTTGGACAATTTATTTAAATGTGACTTTTTTCTATTAAATTATATTCTACATTTGGTGAAATATGGATTAT
Organism: Paramisgurnus dabryanus; assembly: GCF_030506205.2. NCBI lineage: Eukaryota > Metazoa > Chordata > Actinopteri > Cypriniformes > Cobitidae > Paramisgurnus > Paramisgurnus dabryanus. The sequence continues at coordinate 21,038,074 of NC_133338.1, read as the reverse complement.
TATTATGTTTGAAAGCAGAGGTCTGCAACCAATTTTATTTTTTAAAGAGCTACCACAATTTGGGGGGGTTACGTTTTTGATAGTCTACTCATAACGTTTTTGTTTTACTTTGTTGAAATAAAAGAAGTTTATTTTATTTTATTTGTTGATATGTTTTATCATTGTTTAAAATGTTAAAGAGCACCCATGGTTCAAGTAACGATTTTACATTTCCTTTGGAGTGTAAGTGCATATTAGTATGTTAACGATATGCAAAAGGTACAAACCCCAAAGTAAACAACTAGGGTGGCCATTCGTGCCAGTTCCGCCGGAAACGTCCCGAACATGTTTTCGTTCTCCGGAAGTCGCGTTGGTCGACCGCATACGTCATCAAGGTTTAATATTTCGGGTTTAATTTCAGAAAAGCAACCGTTACATTTCAAGGTAAAAATGAAACTACAATGATTGTATGTCTTAAAAGAAATAAATCTTAATTTTCTAATGTATTTTAATTGAAATGTGAGAACCTCGATGACGTATGCGGTCGAGCAACGCGACTTCCGGAGAACGAACCCGAAAACATGTTCGGGACGTGTCCGGCGGAACTGGCACGAATGGCCACCCTATCTCCAACGTAAATCTCTTTTCTTGGACTACAACAAACACACGGAAACACACGGACATCTGTTTACTTCTTGGGATTGGTGATGTAGACAAGACCGACATTATCATAATTCATCCCGCTTTGACTCACAGACTGTAAGTTAACTTTTGTTGGCATTGCATTGTGAGTGAATCTTTCAAACATGGTTAGGAGCGTCACATTTCCGGCTGACGTCAGAGGTATTCAGGCCAATCACAACGTACAGATTTGCTGGCTAAACAGAGACACAGCTTTCAAATCGATGAGTTTTGTACAAAATCCGTGACTTTCAGGAAGACAGAATATCTGGAGCTACAAAAATGTACGATATGTGGAAAATAATGTGTTTTTTTAATCATAAACCTTGCGGACACATTGTATTATACCAAATAAACAAAATCATTTTTTTAGCAATGAAATAGGTGCTCTTTAACATCCATAAAAGAAGCCAAGCTAATATAACAAACAGGAACCATGTATGACACCACTGCTATAAAGAAATAAAGGTGTTTTGAGTGTAATGGTCATATACTGTGTTTGTGCAGACATACTAGTAGCATTTATTGATGCTTTGTGAATAGGTTCAACTCAATCATTAAAAGAGTTGACTCGCGAGTCAGCCCACATCCTGTGAAACTGGTTCTGGCACAGGTTTATTGTACCTTTCCTCTTTCCGATTATTTTCCTCGCCTGAGGAGTTTCCAGACCGCTCGAGTTTGAGAGCAGACTGTTAGCTTGTGATGCACACACACACACACACAGTCTCTGGCCCCTATTATCTAAGACAGTATTGTGTTTGGAGTGTAGGGCACAGGGATTAAGTCAGATCTATAACCGTGAATAGAGGAGTGTTGGGTTCCTCTCTCCCACAGAATTAATTACCCTAATTAGACTCCTTAATTGCATGCATTACAATTCTGGTTTCAGAGGGGAGGAACAGACTCCACACACATTGAGCAGAAGGTGCGGTGGCACAAACCCAGCTGAGACATGCATCTTTTACTCCATATTAATAAGCTTGTTCACAGCTGTAAATATATGGATGGAATATTAACACTCAAAAGAGCTCATTAGTTGGTGGACGAGCACATTAACCCGTAGAACAGAACGTACCGCAATACTGTCTTGTTTTTAATAACTGGTTCATCTAATCTGCCCCAGCTGTGGTGACATACAGGTCCCGTGTTCCTATTTTCAGTGGTGCTTTATGTGAAGACAGCTTTGTTAAGGGATTCAACAACCGCCTGTTCAAAGAGCGGCAACTGGTGAGCTCTAATCTGACTGGCTGGTTTAAATGAAATTGATGGAGTTTCCTGAAGTAAGCAAGCTTTTTCTGTCCAATCTGAAAGAAAGTTGTGTTACACTTTCCCAAAGTTTGGATCTTTCAAGAATGTTTGCATCTTAAAAACTAGGGTTGGTTATTTCCATGTCAATTGGATGACACATTTTGATTGTGAGAGGTCAACTGTGGACTGGAATAAGATACAAAGTGGACCATACTTTATGTTGCTTTAAAAATATATAGGGGTGGTTTCCCAGACAGGAATTAGCTAAAGCAAAGACTAGAACTTAGTTAAATAACTGGTTTTTACAAACATGCCTTACTAAAACCATTACTTATGTGCATTTTGAGGTTAAACAAAGGGCACTGGTGTATTTTAAGATATGTCAATGCAACTTGTTTTCAGTTTGGACAGCTCTTAAATTTATTCTAGCACTAGTGCAATACCTGTCCGGGAAACCACCCTAAAGTCTGGCTATAACAGAAAGTACTACACATTGGCAGTGTAGACAATTTTGCAAATCACTATAATACAGAATACTCTAAAGGGGGTCGCACACCGGCCGCGCAGTTCAGCGTCGCGCCGCGTCGCGTCTAGGACAAGTCTGAGGTATCGTAAACCGGAAGTGCACATTAAATAGTGCAAGTTTCGTCAGATAGCGTCTACTTCAAAATGCAAAATATACGTTAGCAGTCAATGTTTATTGTTAATGATTTGGGACAAATATGATGTTATTTAATGTTAAACTATGTGAGTGGCGCTGTGTGCGATCCCCTTTACCCTCATACGGCACACCTAAACTGTACAAATATGCAGCATTTATGTCAAATCAACATATATTTTATGTTACTTTAACTTAACAAATTAATTTAAACAATTTCAACTTGTTTACAAAACCTAGACTTTAAGTAGAAGGATTAAATTGACTTGCAAAACCAAGTTGTTTTAACTTTATGCTGCATTTTTACAGTGTAACTGTAAAAATTCTTGTTGAACTTAATTTGTAAAGTTTTACCAATTTAAAATTACAATTAATTTCAAGTTTCTTGACAAGTGAGGAGTTGCTATGAACTATAAAAATAAATTAGAAATAACTTAAGCTAATTCAACTTTTTTTTATAGTTTATAACAAAGGCGATTCTAGGGTTAGAGCTTTAGGGGTGCTGAGCACCCAATGAGCTCCGCTGCCACCATCCACTCTTTTTTCCTACAGAAACCAATAATATGTTTATTGTAAAATAACTATCATTTTAACATTGGTTCAACTAACTCCAAAATCCAGATTTTTTTGGAGACCTTTCAGGCATGAAAACAGGTCAGGGGTGAAAAAGATGAGAAGAAAATTACCCCTCTAGGATCTGGACAGGGCGGAGCCATGACTTTATCGCGTGATCATACCTGAATTCGCGAGATCTCCTGTTTTTTGCCTTTATTAAATCTTTGCAATACAAACATTACAAAGTCATTAATATAGAAACAACAAATAATAGACAAGAACAGAGACAGGGGGAGTTAAATGGTAAAGTATATGGTATAATAAATACATTAAAGATAGAGCATAAATAAATGGTTTTAGCAGCTTTCTTATTTTTTTAATTTTGGATGGATTTGAAGTACTGCTCTTTCTACGCGAGATCTCGTGTTGTGATCTGGGCTGGTTTGTAAAAACGTCATAATTCAAGTCATAATTGGCGGAGACAGAACAAGGTATCGCGCGATCATCACGTGAATTTGCGAGACCTCATATGTCCTCGTCACTTCAGCACGCAGTCGCTCTGCAACCAATACGGAACTGGTGGGTATTGGCGGACGGCGGAGTGCGGAGCCGTAACGCAGCGGAGCAGATCTGCAGCCGCTCCGCAGTCGGTGGAAATCCGGATACAATAAACTTTAACAACGGAGACACACGTATGCAACTACCACGCACAAAACTGCATGCGTAAGTTGCGAAAGAACATTGTAACCGGCGCTACTTCTCTCCGTTTAACCCCGGATTTCCACCGACTGCGGAGCAGCTGCAGATCAGCTCCGCTGCGTTACGTCTTCGCACTCTGCCGTCCGCCAATACCCACCAGTTCCGTTTTTGTTGCAGAGCGGCTGCGTGCTGAAGTGACGAGGTCTCGCAAATTCACGTGATGATCGCGCGATACCTAGTTCTGTCTCTGCCCATTATGCCGTTGAATTATGACGTTTTTACAAACCAGCCCAGATCACAACACGAGATCTCGCATAGACAGAGCAGTACATCAAATCCATCCAAAATTCAAAAAATAAGAAGGCTGCTAAAACATTTATATATGCTTTATCTTTAATGTATTTATTTGAAACTCCCCTGGCTCTGTTCCTGTCTATTATTTGTTGTTTCTGTATTAATGACTTTATTTGTGTGTGTTTGTAATGTTTGTATTGCAAAGATTTAATAAAAAAACACGAGTTCTCGTGAATTCAGGAATGATCACGCGATAAAGTCATGGCTCCGCCCTGCGGAGCTGTCCGGCATCCGTCAAAAATAGAAGCTCTGCGTATTTGTGCCGGAGGGCTGCGGATGGCCGGAGCTGTGACGGATTCGGAGCGCAGTCAGTGGAAATACACACATTGACTTGAATGGAAACCGATTGACTCCGCCGCCGTTCCGCAACGGATCCGCAGCCGTTCCGCAGTCGGTGGAAATCCGGGGTAAGTCTATGGACGAGTCACCCAGGTACTGTACTACTCCGCAGCGCGCGGGTACCCCCCGGACTAAAATAATCCGAAAATAAACACTTATTATACGTGTACCATGGTGATTCAGTATAAGACAAAAACACGGCTTGAAAGATTGATTCGTGATGTACTCGTTCATTATAAACATAACGTAAACATTTTGTAAGATTTGAACAAAAAAGTTGCATCACAACAGTTTTAACTGATTCTCACTCTGCGTGTGTTTCGCGCTCGGGCTAAGCGATGCAGGTACAGAGAAGTAAAAGAAGAGGATGACACCATTTGCTAAGCGGGGAGGTTTTCATTTTCTACCTTAACATATACATTTTAAACCACAAACTACGGAGTATGTTTTAGACATTATTTAACCTTGTCAAAGACGAACAAACATTTTAGAATAAATACATTTCTTGCTCCAAGTTTTAGGGGTGCTGAGCTCCTTTTTAGGGGTGCTGAAGCACCCCTAAAAAGGGGCTAGCCTCGCCCATGGTTTATAACAACTCCTCACTAATCAGGGAATTGTAATTTTACATTGGTAAAACTTTACAAATTAAGTGCAACAAGAATTTTTACAGTTAAGAAAGTTTAAATAAATTGTAAATTCACTGAATTTTTGCATTGTACGCATCATAGACCATTCAAAGCTTTCTGGCATCCTTTAATTTGATTGGCTGGCTTAAAGAAATGTTAGTCCATTAGGAAACAAAGTCATGTAAATTCCCAGATTGCTACAATGAGTTTCTCTGGCTAAATTAGTCACTACATTTGCCAACATTTACATAGTTCTTAACAGCAAATATTTGAAAGCATTTCAGTGAATAAAAGAGATAAGGATAAGGATCACCCAAAAAGGAAAATTCTGTCATCATTTACTTGATCTCATGTTAATCTAAACAAAGGCTTTTTGTTGAAAATTGATGGTAACCACACATTTAACAGTACCCATTGACTTCCCTGTGGGAAAAACAAATATTATGAAAGTCATTGGGTACCATCAACTGTGTGGTTCCCCATCTATGAGCAAAATATCTTATTTTGTTTTCAACAAAATAAAGAAACACATACATGTATGAAGGCGAGTAAATAATGGCACAATTTTAGATTTTGGGTAAATTATCCCTTTAAGCAGATCTGAATATTTTGCATTTCTTTAAGGCAGTAGTGGGGAACCCTGGGTCCTGGAGGGCCACTGTCCTGCAGAGTTTAGTTCCAACCCTAATCAAACACACCTGAATTTCATTTCCAAGAATCCTGAAGACTTTAATTTGATTTTTCAGGTGTGTTTAGGCTTGGAACTAAACTCTGCAGGACAGTGGCCCTCCAGGACCAGGGTTTCCCACCCCTGCTGTAAGGGTTAGATTTGATTTCGACTTCCTGTATAAGTGGGCCAGAATAAGAAAGTCATACTTCATGCCAATCATTACAATTCTGGCCATGGCAGCGACATACACAATTTTTATGAACAAACGAGATTCACTTTCTCCCTTGCAGTGTAGACATTGATTATAATGTTAGAGTTCAAGTTGTCTCGCATCACTTCCTCTCAGTCTAGATGGGTATTATGCTGCTAGGGAACTCTGCACCTGTTATGACTGATCTGCTCATAAGCGCAGCAGATACGATTGGTTACAGACACAAATACACATAGACACCAGTGTGGCTTTGCATTTTTAACGATTATTAAAATCTTGGCACGGCGGTCGATGTGCTTGGTGAATTATAGCTTTGGCATCAAGCACAGCAGCATGAAAATCTGGCAAAATGAGAAAAGGGACCAAAACGGTGAAGGAAGACAGACAACAGCTAAGGTCAGACAAGGGAAGAATCTCCTCTGCGCTGAACTGATACACTAGCATAAAAGAAAATAAATAAACAGAGATTATAAGATTTATCTGAGTGACAGATGAGCGGATGAAGATTTGGAAGAAATTGGAAGAACAAATGAGAGCAGAAAGAAGACAGCCAAATGCACGCTTAGATTAATACGTCCACAGGGGCGTGTGTGGGTGTATTAGGGTTTGGCCAAAATGATTAAGTAATTATTGAAATGATTAATTATTAAGACATTCATGTTATTTGGCACTCTAAATTCTGCTGATATGGACACTTGTGGTGAAAATCAAGTTTTTATTGTTTGTTTATATGTCTGTGTGGTGTTTGTAACGATATGCAAATTCATCATTCAAAACCAATGCTGATTTTTTTCCCATAAAATTAAAGACAATCATATTCCCGCGATTTAAAATTGCTTTGGTTTCCAACATCACAAACATGTAGCCAATCACATCAACACAGTTGTACGAGTGGATCAGTAGTTCAACCTATAGACGGTTTAAGCAGTAACAACATGAACAAGCACTTTTGTGGTCAACACGTAACTACTGGTAAACTCCGCTTAGAATAAATAACAACAAAGAGTTATTTTGTTCAAGAGTTCAGTTTAGCAACTAGTCTGAACATTAAAAAAAACTGAAACCAGAAGTAAAGTTCTGACCAGACGCGCAGGGTTTCCCGCAGCACTTTTCAGTTCGGGCGGCCCGCCTAAGCTGGGAAACTCTACCGCCTTAACTAGGTCGTTCAAAAAAAAGCTGCAAAAAAGGCCGTCAGGTGCATCTCGGAGAATAGCGTGGACGCTCTTCACACCACGAGCGGGCACGCGCGCAACACGGCTGAAATAATCTAGTATGTGTTCATTTTCTTCAAAATTAAGTTTTACTTGAGTGTTTTAAATAAAAATATTGTAATTTTCAACACAAGCGTTTGCCCCTTTGATTGTCACGCCCAACCTACCACCTTAACTAACAAATTTTCTGCGGGAAACCCTGCAGACACGTAATCGTTTCACCACACGTGCGTCCGATGAAACCGTCTATAGATATTATGTATAGATGCCGCATTGCCTTAGTGCTGAAACTAGGGATGCACCGATACTACTTTTTTGGAATACAAGTACGAGTACGAGTACTTGCATTTCAGTACTTGCCAATACCGATACCGAGTACTTAATAAAAAACATGATTTAAATTTACAGGTAACAGCTTTAGTCATATAATTTAACAAAAAACAAGGGACTAGTTTTCCAGTTTGTTGTAAACTCTGCCTCTTTGGACAACACAAGAGGCATTAACCCCTTACACGCCGCTCAAACATAGACATTTCTCAGACCGTGGTATCGATCCCTGGTATCGGGGGACTTTTAACGAGTACGAGTACTTTAGAAAATGTGGTATCGAGGCCGATACCCGATACCGGTATCGATGCATCCCTAGCTGAAACGATTGCAACACAGCCGCTTCAGCTCTACTTTTGTGCTGCTCACACTTGCAGGGTGAGTGCCGTAACGTGTTAACATCAGCGCTACATTTTTTTTGCTGTTATGTGTCTGAAACTGACGAATGCAGCATCTATTTAAATATATCTATGATCGCTGTGAAGCAAAAAAAGTGCAGACGGGGAATAATTCGCATCTTTAAATCTAAAGTCCGAGCTGTGCGACTGAGTAGAGGTGGGGGCTAATTTGCATATTCATAGATCTACGTATACTTAATGAGGCAAGGGTGTAGAGTTACATTCAAGCTGTTTTAAAGCATGACGAAATTACTGTCAACTTTTACATTTGCTAATATGATGCTTAAAGGGGACAGAGAATGAAAAAACAATTTTACCTTGTCTATGTTGAATAATGGTAGTCTACCCGCATCCACGAACATACAAAAAGTGCTAGACATGCTAAACATCTCAGTCTCATAGAAATTCCTCTTTTAGAAATGTCAGCCAGGAAACGGCCCAATCTGAAAAACTGATGCTTATGACATCACAGGCATCTCACTGCCCCAATAATTGGCTAAATTTTTTGAGTGGCAGCAAAGCCAGCCAATCAGTAATGAGATTGCGAGTTAAGCCAGTAGGGGGAGCCAAATAGGTGCAAAACCACTTGTTTAAAATCCCCCACCCTAATAGAGCTATCTAAGAGAGGTTTTTAGGAAGCTTCTAAGGCATTACAGACCCAAACAAAAAAATTTTTGTCTACATGTCACATCACAGAACAAGGATAAACACCCCGTTCAATCATTCTATGTCACCTTTAAAGATGGCTAAAATGATCAACTACAGGGGTACTTTAAAGATACTTACACTGTAAAAGTGTTTCCAGCGGCAGTGTCACTACGCAAGTACAAAATAAACAAATAATAAATCTTTCTATTACGTTGTCCTGGTGGGTCGCACCCAACAACAGACACACAATGTGACAGTGCAGGCATCATGTGCTGCATGATCTTATCGAGAGGAAACAACTACAACTGTTTTGTTGCAAGAGTTTTTCTTTGTTTTGTGTGTGTGTGTAGCAAAGCAGTACTAGGATTTGTCATTATTAATGTTTCGCTAAGTGCTTGCGGTTTTCACTGTGCCAGAAAGTGACTTCCCAGCACACATTACAATGAACTATTGCGATTCCTTACAATTATTTATTTAGACATAACATTCATAAGCTTCCCATATTCACAACCAGCACTAAATTGACACCCACGGTGACCAGGGGGTAGCGCAATTTGAGAATGAACGACTCCCGTGAGCAGACTCCCGAATGAATGAACAAACGAATCAGCTCCCATAAAAGTACTTAGATTTGGAGCAGAATTGTTAAATTTCTTAGTATTCCCCTCCCTAGTGTGTCTTTAAATACATTTATATTTAAAAACCCACTTTGTAACCAACATTTTTGTTGCTTCTATCTTCTCTCTCACTCTTTTGTGGACGACTGGTCAACCCCAATCCCACCTCAACTCTCTTCCTCCACACACAGTAAACATCCTATTGCAGCATAAAGTCCAGTCTTCCCAAAATATGTGTGTGTTTGATGAACACATGATCTAGGGAGATTTACAACATAAGCCCGTGTGTGATTTTTTTGCGTGATCCGATCGGTGTTTCACGTCTGTGTATATGTCTGTGTGAGAATGAATGCCAAAAGGGATAATTCACACACACATGGCATTGCTCTGGCAGCTGTGTGTGTCTGTGTGTGTGCTCTCTGTTCATTATTGCTATTAACGGGTCATGTTTGCGTGATCTCGCACACTAAATTGCGTCCATGTCGTCGTGTTTCTCCATTTGACTCAATGAGGCGATGTCAAGGGTCAATGGCATGGTGAACATTGGATAAGGCCACCCCCCACCCTTCCCGGGACACACATCTCTCCACAAGTCCTCGGCAGAATGAGGCACAATGTCGGCTTTGTCTGCTACTGAAGGAAGAAGGAGAGAAAGCAGAGGCTGTGCGTGTGTGTGTGCGCTAAATGAATCACACAATGCTAACTAGCTGGAATCCAATTAGTGTGTTTTTTTCTGTCTGACCTTTAGGGGGTATTTGTCCTATCCATCCATCCACTCACAAACAAACTCACGCATACACGCACACTGTAAAGTCGCGCTGTGAAACATTTCAATCACACATGCTGCGCACACACAAACACACTTTTTCGAATTTTCTCGACCTTAATTGAACGCAAACTGTCACATTATCTTACACCAAAGCATCTCCGTCCCTCTCTCTTACAAAAAATGTATTTTAACATGTTTTGTTTGTTTACCAGACTTAAACACACACACATATATTGTGTATGCATGTCACATCACTTTTATTCAACATCTTTTAAATCGGTCATTCTGTCTGTGGGTCGGTAAACACAGCATTGCACATTCATCTGTATATGCGAGGGCACGTTTCCTTACACGATACTCCTTGAATGCTTGCTACCATTTTATTCTGGTCACTGGAATGCTCAATGTTCTGATTGGCTAAAACTGTCAAATGGACTCCTCATCCAATCAGATCACAGGGAGACAGATGTGCGCTGATAAAAAAGAGCCAAAAACCGCTGGCAGAACATACAGGTTGTTGGCAAGTGTAAAAATCTCTCCATAGGCGACTCTCCCCCTCTCTCTCTGTTTCTCGTTTACTTCCCATCTCTCCCTGGAGTTTGTGGTTAAGATTTTGTCTCCGTAAGATGGGAAAACTTTAGTCTTGGGGCTTTAAAACGTTCAAATATTCATCAAATATAAAATCCCTCAACCTCTTCGACCTCCGCTCCATCTCGCTCTCTTTTCTTCCCTTACTCGCCTTCTCTTTCTGCTCTATGTAGTTGTTTTTCTCTCAAATCACAGTCTAAGTATAAGACAAATTAATATATATATTATAATAAAATATGATACCATAAAATCACACACACACAGACTGAGCCAAAACAGACTGCAGAGATTTCGGCATCCGTGTGTGTGTGTGTGTTTGAGCTGCTGTTGGGTACAGAAACACGTTAAAGCCCGGTAAGACTTGTCTGTCCATCTGGTTCTTTCGTTTTTTCATCCTCTTTTCCTCTTTACTTCTCCTCTCTCGGTTTGAGTGACAGTTCGCCATCTGTCTCTGTCAGCGGCCGCAGCAATGCCATGGCGATAAGGAGCCCAGAGCGGCTCTGCAGTCAGGTACCCCAAATCCTTCACACTGACTGACAGCAAAATGTGTGCGTGCGTTTTTATGAGCAACTCTGGTGTGGGATAGATACAAAGTGAAAGCATCTGTTTTTCCCAAAAATGAACATTTGCTTTTTTTACTTATAAAGCCAAACACATCTTTACCAAATATGTATTTGTGTGTCCGGATGACGTTTGAGAGCTACAGGGAAAATTTCTCCCTTTAGTCCCACAGAAGAAACACAATTATGAGAATGTGAGGTTAAGGAAATGAATTAAAATAAAAATTTTGGGGGAATTATTCCTGTGTTTGTGTGTGGGGGGGGGCGGTATATGTGGTTTATGGGGACATGAATAATAGTTTATGTTTAGTGTATGACTAAATAATATAAGCAATAATAACTTCCTGTGTCCCCGTAACTGAACGGCTTAAAGGGGACATTTTACGTGATTTTTTTTAAGATGTAAAATAAATCTTTGGTGTCTCCAGAGTACGTATGTGAAGTTTTAGCTCAAAAACCCATATAGATAATTTATTATAACATGTTAAAATTGCCACTTTGTAGGTGTGCACTTTCTTTAAATGCAAATGAGCTGATCTCTGCACTAAATGGCAGTGTCGTGGTTGGATAGTGCAGATTAAGGGGCGGTAGTATCCCCTTCTGACATCACAGGGGGAGCCAGATTTAGATGACCTGTTTTTTTTACATGTTTACAGAGAATGATTTACCAAAACTAAGTTACTGTGTTGATCTTTTTCACATTTTCTAGGTTCATGGAAGTACTGAAGTCCCAATTATATGAATTTTATTAATTGTCCCCTTTAAATAACTTACTAAATGGTACTTTTTTAAATCAATTATTATATAAGTTTTTGTGATGGTTGGGATTGGGGACTGGGGTAGGGTAGGAGAATAAAATATACAGTTTGTACAGTATTAAAACCATTGTGTCTATGGAATTGTCCCAGTAAACCATAAGAGTGCGTGTGTGTGTGTGTGTGTGTGTGTGTGTGTGTGTGTGTGTGTGTGTGTGTGTGTGTGTGTGTGTGTGTGTGTGTGTGTGTGTGTGTGTATAAATGTAAACACTGTTACACACAGACCTACGCGCATCTTTATGACCTCTGTGATAATTATACAACAATATTGGAGCAGCCATAATGATCTCTCTCTCTCTCTCTCTCTCTCTCTCTCTCTCTCTCTCTCTCTCTCTCTCTCTCTCTCTCTGTCTCTCTCTCTCATTTCATGAATCAGTCTTGTTCCAGTTCATTTAAGCTACTCTGAATAAATTACCACATGTTAAGGTAGGTTAATTACTACCATTCTCCCTAAGGTGCAAGTCTCCAATGTGTACACATACCCTTATACACATACACACCCACACATGCTTTGACACATGAGCATGAAGATGTCAGAATCCATCACACACATAAGCAGTCAAATGTGCACTCTGTCAGAAAATCGAACATCAGCCGGTCATCACAGAGGCTGTATGAATACACACAATCACACGCTGACGCACGCCGTGAGTACCATAAGGCGAAGGTATATGCACACACATAAACGATACATTAAATGTTCAATAACTCATTTTCTGTCATTTTTCTGCTCTCTTCTGTCTCTTCTTTGTCGACAGATGTTTGTTGCTTTCTCTCCGTGCTGCAGTGCGCGCGTGAGCCTCTCTGACCTTGTGTTCGAAGACTTGCACAGGCTGTCGATCGATTCGTCTGGTCTGTTGGAGCAATGATAAAGCCTGCGGCCCCTGCATGTGTGTGTTATGGTTTCAGAAAACACGGAAGGGACCCAGATTCCACCTGCCATAAACGTATTTGCAAACTTGTTCGTTTACCCATTAAGGAGCCAGGTGAAGCTGAAGAAACTCACAGTTTGATTTTTATCATGGAGACTTGGTGTCTGTTAGACCTGCGACTGCTAAAATTAGACTCGTCACACCTTCACACACACTTATCACACTCTTATATACACACACACAATCTCTCTCTACATTCCATACTTGAGCACAAAAATATAACCTCAAGGTCATGAACGGCAACTAGTTTTGAATGCATCTTGTTTTTAAAATGCTGCTGATAAGATTCATCTTTATCTGTCAAGATATGCAGAGAATTTCACAACAAGTGAAGGACCGGAAAGGAAAACATTTAAACAATCAGCTTGCCTGAAAATCTCTTGTACAATCTCAACGCTTTATCACCTTCTCAACCTTTATCTTTATGACAAGAATGTGTTCTCACACTTATGATTACTGAATTTTGATTTGTATGACAGGTACCAATCCTTTGTGATGAAAATGTTAAAGGATTAGTCCATTTTTAAAAACAAAACCAGATTATTTACTCACCACCATCCAAAATGTTGATGTCTTTCTTTGTTCAGTCCTGAAGAAATTATGTTTTTTGAGGAAAACATTCCAGGATTTTTCTCTTCTTAATGGACTTTAATGGCCCCCAACACTTAACAGTTAACACTTAACAGTTTTTTTTAAAGGACTCTAAACACTAAATCTCAAACGAGGCATAAGGGTCTTAACAAGTGAAACAATTGTCATTTTTGACAAGAAAAATAAAACATATGCACCTTTTGAACTTTTTGATGACGTTTTGCGTGAGGTCATGCTGGCGCATCACAGGACCGGAGATAGATGAGAAGTTGTGGTTTAAAAGTGCATATTTTTTATTTTTCGTATCAAAAATGACAATCGTTTCGCTAGATAAGACCCTTATGCCTCGTTTGGGATCGTTTAGAGTCTTTTGAAACTCCTTTGAAAAAAACTGTTAAGTGTTGAGTTAAGTGTTTCGTGTTGGTGTCCATCAAAGTCCATTAAAATTTGAAAAATCCTGGAATGTTTTCCTCAAAAAACATAATTTCTTCTTGACTGAACAAAGAAAGACATCAACGTTTTGGATGACATGGTGGTGAGTAAATTATCTGGATTTTTTTTTAAGAAAATTGACTAATTCTTTAAATGCATAGTTCACCCGATAATTAAAATTAATTTACTTACTCTCATGTTGTTACAAACCTGTATTCATTTTTTTTTTTTTTGAAAAAAACCAAACCGATCAGAGGTCCCATTGTCTACCATAGTATTCTTTTTTCCTACTATGAAAGTCAATGGGGCATCTGATCGCTTTGGTTACAAATATCTTCCTTCGTGTTCATCAGAACAAAGAAATTTATAACATGAAAGTGAGTAAATTGTGACACATTTTTAATTTGTGGGTGAACTATCCCTTTAAAAGCAACATGAAATAAAAAGTAATATTTGTATTATTTGGTTTTAAACATTGTTTGTGTTAATGTATGTCATTGGAAAACACACTCAGAAATTTCCAGGTTATCCATGAATGTGGGAATGCTGGGAAAACACGCTAAATATGTGTATATTGCGTGTTTTGAGCGTGTTGGGGCATCGTTACCAAACATCCTGTGCTTTTAAATCTAATTTGTAAAGTGTTGATATCGACGAGCTTCCGTTTGTGTTGGCCCTCATTCCCTACGCGCTACTGTGCGATGTTTAAAAAAACAACCCCTAGTAACACGACCCAAAGCGAGATGGTTCCATTTGATAAACTCACAATCAGCCAAATCCCGGCAGAAGATCATCACTTCAGACCCACTAGCCCAAATTAAAAACAAACCCAAAATAACCCTCTTGGTGAAACACCATTATGCAATTCCTTCCCTTAGCATGGAAAAAACTGAATAAAATAATAAACAAGTGAGGGCGGCGAATAAACATAATAAAAAGACTAGCATAATAAACACGCATGCATTCAGACGTCTTTGGGTCTGTTTCAAACAAAACCTCTTTTCAGAAATGAAAAGTTGCTAGTCAAAATAATCAAATGTTTTATGTGTGTCAACAGGCCCACGTTGAGTCATAATGAGACACATCTGAGCACTCACCGATGATGAAATAGTCCTGATTAGTTTTAAATTCATGGCCCCACAGGTTAGGCGAGTACTCCTGAAACTTGATGGTGAAACGCATATCGCTGTTGGGTTTATCACAGGTGAGCAGCAGGTTGGGGGCCCCGGTCACTTCACACCTGTCTGCCTGTTCCCGTGACGACACCAGGTATAGTTTATAGTACTCGTATTCGGCAGGGGCCCGGGGGCCTGGGGGCTCCGAACCTGGGCAGATGAGGTCCAGACGATCCCCGATCTGAGGGTAGAGGACATAACCCTTATCATCATTAAACCTGCGAAAAGGGAGAGAGAAAAACAGAGACATGAGAAACTTAAAATTCATATTTTACATGAACTTTAAATGCAAACTTGATTCAAACTCTTCAAATATAGACATACAGTAATAATTATACATATTATAAGTCTTTTAAATTCATAACATTCCAGTATTTGATATATTTGAAAAATGAAGAAAATAGCCAGAGTAAAAATTATATATATATTAAAAAAACAAATAAATATTTTTTATTTATTTATTTATTATAATTTATTATATATATATATATATATATATATATATATATATATATTTAATAAATTATAATAAATAAATAAAAAATTGTTATTTATTTGTTTTGTTTTTTTGATATTCCTTAAAAATAAGAGTCCATTATTACAATGAATTTCTCTTGTCCTTCTACAAACAATCAATATTGTGGATGAAAAGAGATTCACAAAGTAGCTTTATCTCTCTATAATGAGACACCTGAGCTTGTTTGTGTTTCACAAAATTTGACACCTCCAGCCAATTTTATCTGGCATTGTACCATAAAGTGGAGAGAAGTGAAGAAGATTATGTGTGATACATTATTCTAATCTAGCCCTGACAGCCCTGAATTTTTAAAGTCGTAATTTCTGTTTTATAGATTTAACAAAGCAAATCGAAATCTTTCCAAGTACCTGGAACCTACTTAAGTACCCCCTGGGGTTTGCGCACCCCTGGTTTTGAATCACTGCAATAAATCACGTTTAGCTTCTCTACAGGTAAAAAAAACTGATGCTCTTCGTTCGCGTTCATTCATCCGTCAACATCGTCTCTCTTCCTGTTTATTCAAGCATCTAATGAAAGTGCTTTTCTCCGCTGTGTAATTTATTCAAAGGTGCCCAGACTTCATGGTTTCGTGGGCTACATTTTCAGAAATATGATATTTTCTTGTTGTATCTTCAACAAGTGTCTCTAATGAGAATGAATGGGGTACCTCGGATCCAAATCCCACCCCGGGCCTCTTGTTTCTAAAGGGAAACTGTGTCAGATCAAAGCAAATCAAAGGACGCGTCGAAAGCTTCCAGTTTCCAGGAGAATTTGGCTGTTGCGGAATCTCAGGGAGTTTCCTTTGAATTCTCTCTATGTAAACAAATGACTAAACGACTCACAGACGCTAATTACCATTTTATCATCATCTTTAAACAGCCAGCCACACCAACGGCCATTTATATGTAAACAAATTAAGGCAGCCGGGCTTGTTCTTTTTAAAGGCTTTGTGTTTACATGTGAATAGAAATGCGTAAATAGTTGCACGTTCCATTAACAAATCGTGTCTTTTACCATAGCATGCTAACCTAAGGCATGCTAGTCACTTTTCGCAACATGTGAAATTGAGTGAAAAGTTTATTTTGCGTATGTGTGTGTGAGACATTCCTATGGAGGAAGTGTTTCTTGTCCCTGTTACACAGGTTCGGGAGGTTATCAGTAGCTCTTACAGCGAAGAGCACCAACACTCAACACACACTTCACTTGCTACAATTAGACTGACCGATACTTAACCCACCACACATACAAGCACACAGATATAATGTGCACAAAAACTGTGGCCATTTAAAAAAAAAAACACACACACCGTTGCTAAAGTTACTTTCTGCCAGGTAGACAATCAGTGTAAAGAATACACACATGGAAACTCATGAACAAAAAGTTTCAAAACATCCTGCAGATGCAAAAGATGCCTTTGCATACACATGCTTTTTCTGTTAGGTAGATTTTTGTCTGTTGTCTAATGGCAGACACCGTCACAGAAGACTTGACTTGGAGAATAGAAAGCAGAGGCACCGAAAGAAAGCGAGAGAGAGAGAGAGAGAGAGAGGTGTTGCGGATCAGAGGACAGAATGAAAGGGGTGAATGAGAGATAAAATAGCTTACAAAGCCGGGAGAAAAAGAGTAAACAGAGAACAACAATGACAAAAGGAAAAACAGGTGGAGAGAGAAAGAGAGTAAGAAAGCAAGGCATAGGATGCAGGAGATAATGGAGCCGCTTGTTCTGTGCTGGTCATGCTGTTGACATGGTCACCCACTGAACTCTCTGCTGAGAACCAGAGAGAACTAAAAAAATACTCTCCTTTATCACCACATTCACACCTTTTCTTCCCATCCCTCCCCGGTGTTGGTTTTAGCCAAACTCAGAGCTGCATAATAACACGTTTACATGCAGTTTATGATGTGCCGTCGCTGTCATTATAATTAAAGAAGCATTTTATACAATCATTTATGCGGCTCATTTATTTTGAACTACAGGGTTTATAAATGTAGTTAAATTTATGACACACGCTGTCTGAAACTCACATCTTGGTTATTTATAAGTAAAAAATATCCTATCACCTGTTAAAATTTCTATCATTTGTGCACAGCAATGTAAATCTAAAGACAACAGCTGCTTTCTCAATACTGCCACAAGGGGTGCTATAACAAACGTCAGCGTAAACTCTTGTTTTATGACCACCTTTTTCTTTCAATTCAATTACTGTCATGGCGTCACAATATTTTACAACAAGCCCTTTTCACAGAGAGACTACGATAAAAGATTTGTCGTTTGATTTTGGTTCATTCACGCTGCCAATGATTTTCCGTAATCTGTGCATGCATTCACACCAGTGGCAGTGACTGCTCTTCTGAGGGGCGCAGATTCAAAATATGTCATGTATGTTGCTCATGTTTTCAAAATATGTGTTTGTTGCATCATGTGAACCATGTGCATCATGTGTCTTGTCAAAATAAGTGCCTGCTGCACACGCGTCAAAACCATATATGATAAAAGAGACGCTCACTTTCACAAAATACACGTAAGATACTAAACTCTGATTATGCATGAGATTATGCAAGTATCTGGCAAACGCGAGCGTCTCTTTTATCATAAACCCTTTAGATGCAGCAGGCACTTATTTTCACAAGACACGTGATGCACATAGGATCACTTAACATGAAGAACACAAGCTTTGCATCGTGCGTCCTCGAAAAAGAAGTCCCCAGCCGCCACTAATTCAAGCACATGCCGTAAAAATCCTGTTAAGGCACATGACGTATTTAAAGTCCTGCGCAGCGTCTAAAGTTTGCTTATTGTCTGTAATTTCTCTATTGAGAAACGATGCATGTTCATTTTTGTTTATGATAAGCGCCCAAAGTGATCTCTACTTCAGTCCAGTTTGCAGATATTTCTCATTGTGAATGTTAATCTGCATTTAAATTCCCAATGTAAAAAAGTTGAATGAAAGCTGCAATTCTTGATGGGATGAAACGTACTACGGAAAGCTCCTTACGCCATTGTTTTTTGTTTACACCCTATCCGTGAATACTAGGTTCCCCAGAACATTTACGGGACATGTTTGTGTTTACACAGAAGGCTCTCTGCCATTTTAACGGAAATTTTCTGGGATCAAAGTGATGTGTCAACGGGATTACGGATACGCAAGCAACGCACTTAACTATGATCAGTAGGTGCACACTTGCAATGCATTGATCTACGTTACGCGCACAGGCGTAAAATATGTTTCTGGCCCAGCAGTAATATTATAGTTTTGTCAAATAACTTTTGTGCGCTAACAGCATTCTGCTTTGTAAACGTGACCCATTTTGTCCCTTGACTTACAAGTTCACAGTGCACGCGCGGTAAAACAAACGCCCCGAACCGGCCGCACAGCCTGTGCAATTACATATGTTTCAGCGTTGGACCACATTAGCCTCCGTGATTGAACAACTGTCAGATGGCAATGTCTAATGAGCAAACTCAGGGTTAAGCAAGCGCTCGGCAGATAATTAGAGAACGTTTGCAGAACCTCGACAAAGAATTTTTGACCTGTGAGTCAAGCTTGAAAAACTGCGAAGGAAAAGGGGCGAGCATAAAAACGCAGACACAATGTCGGCGTTGGGATTTTGGAATTAAAATGGGATGAAAATACCAGACTTATATAAACCGAGACACTTTGTGAAAGAGGCATGTGTGTGTTTGTGTTCACAAAGCCCAACAAAAGCTAAATGCACAAACATGGCAAGCGTTCAAAGGATAGATTAAAATGAAATTATATCTGTTTACTCTAAATATAAACATGATAATACACTCCTCCAGCCATTCCTTCTCATCCCAAACACTCATCATTCCTGTTTTCTCTCTCTCTCTCTCACTCTCCCTCGCTTTCTCTCCTCCTCTGCAACAAAGGTGGCATTCATGGTCACACATTGAAACAAGGAGTGGGGGATGGAAGGGGGGCAGAGGTGACAGGAGAGTGTGTGTGTGCGCCTCAGGCTCATTTATGAGGGCAGAAACATCATTTTGTCAAACTTTTGCCGACGCCCTTCCCTGACCCTGACAGCTCTTGAAAAGAGCCGAGTGTTAGTTTCACCCTGTGCCGCCTCCAACAGCATTGACCCTCGACTCCCCAGACCCGCTGCCCCCCCTCATCCACGCAGCCCCACCTTCTCTTGTCCACAAGCAGCCCCTCTCCTGTTCGTCAGTCTTGCATTACAAGGATTCCACACGAGAAACTTGAGCTGTGTCCAAAAACAAGCTTGGGGCACAGGTGCAGTCAGGTGGACCTTTGTGCATATGTGTGTGTGTGCATAAAAAGTGGAATGTCAGAAATTGCTGAGAATCCTTGATAGACTCAGGACGTGATATATGTGGAGTTTTGAACAGATCCTTGATGTGGACAACATCTTACGGCGTCAAGAAGTACAGTAATACCGCAAAAACACGATTTTTTCATTTTGCGAATAATATCCTCCAACAAATTTTATCTTTGCTGATTTAAGTATAACCTCTACATCTGTTGATGACCTGGTGATCACATCTGATAACAAGCCGTCAATCAAACACCAGCTTTAAATCCTTCCAATGAAATCACCTTGATATGCCTTGTGAATGACTTTTGACTTGCAATTTTCACTTGGTTTTAAGCTTTGATTCAATGTCACAAAGCTGATTTTACCTTCAGCGTACATTGATCTAATGGATCAGTGCCATGGAGAGAGCCGTGGTCTGTCCAGCAGACCAGTGGTGGGTGGGCTGGAGATATCAGACCTGTCAGCAAATCTCTCTCTTATATTGTAAGATGCAGATTAATCCCAGGGTCTCCAGTGACCAGACTGAACAACACACTGTTGGTTAGACATTTAAGCTCTTTTCACACCTAGACTTACCATCACTTACCAATCCATAATTTATTAATGTATTGTAAACCAGGACACAATGTATGACGATGAAAAATAATGTTTTCGAGTGATCGGGTTATGAGTTAAGAAACAAAATCATGTAACAAAATCATTGATGTAAGGAATAATTGAAGATGGGCCATTGAGCAGGTGTGCATTACTTTCAATTATACCACAGGGCTGTTGAATGCTTTATTTTAATTGTCTGAGAAATGTTCCATGGGTGTTGATTATTTTTCTGTAAACCGCACGCCTAACCTGTTAACTGTCTTAAAAATAGGCACCCAAGCAATGTTTCTAGTTTCAGTAAGAGGAATAAATGACTCTGGTCCTTTGAATTATTTGAAAATAATGCACACCTATGGTGTGACGGCATGACCTTGGGTGTGCATTATTTTCTTATAATTCAACAGCACGTCGTCAATTATTCCTTACATAATTCAAAGGACCAGAGTCAATTTTTCCGCTTATACCACGATTACCCCAGACATTATATGGTGGTTATTTTTTAGACATTTGTCAGGTCAGTGTGCATTTATCGAAAAATAATGCATACCTTTAAAACATTTCTCAACCAATCAGAATCAAGCATTCAACTGCCCCTTAGGGATGCATAGCGATTTATCGCGATTAATCTATAGCAGAATAAAAGTTTTTGTTTACATCATATATATGTGTGCAGGGCTCGAAATTGCGACTGTTTTGGTCGCATATGCGACGGAAATTTAATCTGTGCGACCTTAAAATATATTTGGGAGCATTTTTGCGACTGCCTTTTTTGTTGTGGTGTGACTTGATTTAGATTGTGTATGATGTGTGCTGTTCCAGGTTCAGTGTTATCTCCAACATTACATAACCAATCAAATTTCACCATTAAGTTCTTGCGTTTAATGAAGACCGCAGATTGGCTAATATGAATGTCAATCATTCCTTGTTGCCGTGCTACGTTGGTACGTAAAGCACAAAAATGTGAAAAAATTAACCGCGAGCATGAAGAGAACGAGCCGACTACAGCCAATGTTACTGTATTCATTCATAATGACGGTCCGGATTTAAATGCAACTTCACCACCGGAAAATAGACTTAACGTGAAACCTTTCGGAGAAAGTGGCTTAAAGATCACGAGTGGCTCCGTTATTAAAATGACTCGATGTTACTGTAAATCCTGTGAAACGGAGGTTGCAGGTAAAACGGCGTTGGTGGTGGAATCCACACATTTTAAGCGCGAGACCTTGCTTAAACATGGCGAAAGTGCCAAAAACACAAAAAGTGTCGTGACAAATGTATTCATTATTGATGGAGACACCGACCTGTCTATCAAATAGTGTTTGATGATGTATGTGCGCATCCTGCTTGAGGGACATCCGACAAACATCCTTGTGGTCCATGTTGATGTGGAATACGACAATGCTGATGGTATGTTTTTAAAAACATTGCCTATTTAGTAGTAATAGCATCCTGGTAATACAGATATAAATACTAATATATTAGCCTTCTAACAATTAATCATTGTTTTACGTGTTTGCTAGATTTTCTATTGTAATCATATTTGTGTTTCCTGTAATTGTTAAATTATTATTGCTGCTATATTATTTCAACAGCATTTGAGTATTACTTTAGGAATCTATGCAGCAAAAAAGACCAACTTTCAAATCCTGGCCATAGGATGTGTAAAGCCCAGTTGTGGTGTTTAATTTTTAATAAAATAAATCTAATAACTTATACATTGTAGTTGTGGTGCTTCATAATTTTTGGATGAGTGCGCCTACATTTTTGCTGGTGCTCCTAACTCTTTAAAGTTGGGAGCACCAGTGCTACCAAATAAAAAAGTTAATTTTGAGCCCTGTGTGTGTGAACTGTGTATAATAATTATGTATATATAAATATGCACACATGCATGTATAATTTTAAGAAAAAAAAATGTATTTATTAAAGGAGAATTTCAACCATGGAAACATTAATCTTAATTAAAAGTGGATCATATTTGTAGTCGAAATGTAACATAAATGTAGAATTTGGTGCCTATTTGACCGAGAAAAGGGGTGTTTGTAGTCTCACCCCCTCAACAAAGATATTGGACTTCCTTGTTTCAATGATGCAACATGATGATTTTTACATCATTGAAAGAAGGAAGTGCAACAATGAAATCCATATTTCTCTTGTCTCAGGGAAAACTAAGGAAATGATGCACGACCATTTAAAAACATGACTGGGTTCCTAACTATACAAAGCTTAATGCAAATGGGTGAAGTGTCCCTTTAAGTATTTATATTTATATATAATATAAATGATACATAAATATACAAATGTATATACAAATGTAAACATTTCTTAAATATATACATGGATGTGTGTGCATTTATCTATACAAAGTTATTATACACAGTTGATGTAAACAAAAACTTTTATTCTGCTATAGATTAATCGTGATTAATCGTTATGCATTCCTACCCGTGGTATAATGAATATTAGTGTCTTTTATCATATTGCTTAAAATTTCATTAAAGCAATAGGACATTTAAAGAGGTATATTCTAATTATTTTTCTATGAGACTTTTCATTGTAAAAAATGCTGCAACACAGTCTTAAGTGGCTCATTGCTTAAATAGATTAGAGGCAAAAGGTGTGTGTGTGTGTGTGTGTGTGTGTGTGTGTGTGTGTGTGTGTGTGTGTGTGTGTGTGTGTGTGTGTGTGTGTGTGTGTGTGTGTGTGTGTGTTTACCAATAAAAGCCTAAATGAAATACAATGAAATGCATCTCCTTTATTTACACTGTGTCTTTACCTGCATTTTCAGATCGATTATACAGCAAGCCACACAAAATCTCTCCCTATGCTTCCCAAACATTCAGTAGTCTGAGTTTGCCAGACCAAAACAGGACCTTTGCGACGTGGCAGAGATGTTTATTTAGAACAACCGCCTCTGATGCACTCGCAGTCCCTTCAGACGACACAAATATTTAACCATCTTCAATTTTATTTAAATCAACACAAAAATAAATGCGTTCTACAAAAGTACACAGCGAAACGAAAAGGGGGTCATGTTACGCTGATGTCCACAGACAATTACATCATGCAAAATGATATGTGATTGTTTACAGACACTGAAAGATGGCTATAGGGCACTATGTAAATTAGAAACGGACAGAGTCATTTTCCTGTCAAAGACAGATCTGGTGCGACAAACTGGATGTCCAACTTTTTTGGCAGTTGGGTCTATCAGCGCCGAGCACTGTGATTGTCTAACAGTAAATTGATGGCATGTGGCAAATTATCAGCATACAAACTCTGGAAATGAGGACAATGAAAACAGGTGAAAGATAAAAAGGGAGGAGAGAGAAAGGGGGAGAAAAAGCTGTTGTAAGGAGAGAGAGAGAGAGAGAGAAAGAGAGAGAGAGAGAGAGATGGAGGCACTGCTGGAATGTTTGTGGCGAGAACGGGCGTAATGGCTTCCATATGACCACTACTGAAGGGAGAGAGAAAAAGGGGGTAAAATCAAAGAATCAGATAGAAAAACAAAGAGAAAAAAGAAAAATAAAGCAGAAGGAATAGTTAATCCATAAATACAAATCCTATCAACATTTATTCACCCTCATATAACTCACTAAGCAAATCTGACTTTCTTCGTGCACAAAAGGAGAAATTTTGAAGATTGTGTTTGTTGCCCTTTGTCTTTCTATCACAATACATACGGACTGAAGCTTTCAAGCATCGAAAACAGGGGCAGACAACCACCATAAATGTATTACAGGAGAATGAACACGTATATTTCTAAAGTCATATGACAGCTTTGAGTGAGAAACAGACTGAAATGTAAATCATTATTCACCGCTAATCTCTCTAACAAAGATGTTAACAGTTCTGATCGGTTCATTGAGTCGGTAAGTTTCATTTGAAAACCAGATCAGTCTGATTAATTAAAGGTGCAATGTGTAACTTAGTTAAAATGTTTTCAACGCTCAACTCATCAATGTCACTTCTCACTCACCCTTCCAATTACAGTGGAGGAGGGGTGGGACAAATATCACAACAACCAACCAGTGCGTCGTTCATTGACTGATAAACAAAGCAGATGTAGCAAAGCGCGTGGCTAAAAAAACACTGGCTATAGTTGGCGTCCGCCTGGCCTTTTCAGCTGCATTTAAACACTTTGGTGTATACGCCCCCTAAAGACCAGTGTTGTTTTCGTCAACGATGACAATAACGAAATGATTTGTTGACGCACCTATTTTTTATAGCGCTAACGCAACGATGACTAGCTAAAAATGTCTCTAAGGTGACGAAAACATGACGAGACGCTTTCGAGTTTTCGTTGACGAGACGAGACAGAACGAAAATTATTCTAAGTTAGGGTGACCATACGTGCCATTCTTCCCGGACGCATCCCGTCCAGGATTTTGTGTTTGTCTTCCGGAAGTCGTATTTGTCGACCGCATACGTCATAGAGGATTATTATTATTATTACAGAAAAGCAACCGTTACATTTTAAGGTAAGAATGAAACTACGATTGTATATCTTATGTTTTTAACTGCATGGCGTATGCGGTCAACAAATACGACATCCGGAAGACGCACCGAAATCCTGGACGGGATGCGTATGGGAAGAATGGCACGTATGGTCACCCTATATAAGTCTGACGTTCACAATGCATGTCATTTCTGCCTATTTTGCGTGAAATCTGTCTATTTTTAGCTAAAAAGTATCAGCAATGCTGCCACTTCCTATCCTTGTTTTGGGTCAACACAGTCTCACTCACGCCCACCACCCGGCTGCCGCCATGCCACGCGCGCGCACCAGATTTCAAACAACAACACACCTGCGGCTGTGGCGAGTTCGAAGGACCCTAGCGGTGACGCCAATAAACGGAAACGACGAGATGATTTATGGACATACTTTGAGTATAATCCACCAGACAGAAAAACGGAATGCATATTGGGATATGACGGTAAACGTGGCCAAAAACTAGGTGGGAAGAATACCAGCAACCTCAAGCGGCACCTGAAGGCTCACGCTAATATTTTTTTAAAGGTAACTAACAAGTCACGCTGTTAACATATCATATAATTTTACTCGACATTCGGCTTGTGACACATTTCATGGTAAGCTTAAGGTTTTACATGCATCTACTTGTCAAACCTAAGCCCATTTCCAATACTTTTTGTGGTGTATTTAAATAAGGCAAGGCACGCGTTTCTCAACTTTATAAGCGAGGTCTCAGCGTAACACACAAACTCAACATGAGGGTATATCAGGCTCAACTTTTTTCTTCATAACTTTTTGTTATGACGTGCGCAGAAGTCACACCGACTTAAACAACGGCAAGCCCTCAGGGACAACCTTAATGCACATTTTAATAGTATTAAATACACCACACTTTTAAACCTAAGTTCATTTGTTAAAGAATACTTTTTTTTACTAAAATTGACTTAAACTTGACTAAAACCTTTTTGCGTTTTCATCGACTAAAACTTGACTTAAACCTTTTTGTGTTTTCGTCGACTAAAACTTGACTAAAACTATCAATTTTATAAGTGACTAAAATGTGACTAAAACTAAAAGCATTTTCGTCCAAAAGACTAAGACTAAGACTAAAACTAAAACGGCTGCCAAAAACAACACTGCTAAAGACCTTACATAATGAGCTGTATGGTTTTTAATACCTTAGAATGAGCCATTTTTATCTACATACACTACAGGTCCCATTACATGGAAGTCGCTGTCATGTTTCTACAGTAGTCCTAAACGTACAAATTTCTCTACAGAGCGTGTTTTGTTGTCGTTGTCTCAGATGATGACATGTTTGGCAGCTATCAATATCTAGAGGTTGCTCAAAGCCTTTGAATATTTCCGGAAAAAAAAAACTGTACCATTTAAAAACGCCCAACACACATAAAACTTGCTTCTTGGAGGGTAATTTTGTTTCAGTTATTTCAGTCTCTTCTGATCCGAGTAACCATATAGCGGACTTGCTTCGTGTTGCTTCAGCCGTTGTCTCAGTGTATTGTCTATTGTGCTTCATTCACATTGAACATTCTTACTTTGAAAGACATATCACAACTAAAACAGGAGTTTTAATCGCATGGACAGGGCTCCAGACTAATTTTTTTCACTAGGAGCACAGTGGCCCCCAACTGAAAATTTTAGGGGCACAACCAGAAAATTTAGGGGCACATACCGTAAATCAACATGCTAACCAAATATTCACATTTCTACTAATTTCCACTGTATTACTAATAAATACTTGATGATAGATGCAGAAATTACATTGTGCTGTTTCAAATTCTGTGTCACATTTTATTGTGCACTTTTGAAAAAAATGGTCAAATTTACTGGTTGCACATGTGCGACTGGATGTAAAATTCAGTGGCACACTCTCAAATTTTAGGGGCAAAATGCCACCATTTGGGGGCAGTCTGGAGCCCTGCATGGAGCATGGTCAAATATATATTATTAATTATGCATGCTAGCACAAAGTATCACATAATAAGCAAATGTGTTAAACTTTCAAACTTGAGCATGAACTTTTAAAAGTTGAAAAATATGCACCACCCTACTGCATTCCCCATTCATTAGAATTACTTGGAAAAGTGACCAGCACAGTTCCTTCTTCCTCTATGTGTTCCACAAAAAACAACACAACTCCCTCTTTGTGTTATTATAATAAATGGTGCCAAATAATAAAAGAAGTTTCATTTCTGTGTCAACAGTAAAAAACAAGAAAAATAACTGGATTAACTGGAAAAAGATGCAAATGGCAGATAGGAAGTGTGAAAAGGAGTGTAAACAACACATAGCAGGTGAATAGAGAGAGCGTTTGGCACTGTGAAGGTAACTCTGTCCTTGTCACCACCGTTGTCGTGCCCTTTCCTGACAGTAGGTGGTCTAGAGCGCTCCAGCAATAGTGTCGTATGCCTCCCCGCTACACAATTTCAAACCAGACAGCCGAGAAGCGGGATTTTCCTAGTGGAAGATGATCGTTTCCACACTCTCTGAAGAATGAGTTAATAACAGGTGAAATAAATGCTAATCAACCACCCCAAAAATCAAAATCCATCAGGACTGACATAAGAAAAAAGAGAGAACCGACATATGCTTTCCCTCCATCTCACCGTCTGCATTTAATAGCCTCAGATCAGGCCTGTATATTTATGCAGCAGCCGTATGTTCTCAAAGCTCCCAGTTCACATATGTGTGCCTCTGTATGTGCACATGAATATAATTCACAGCATAATGCAGTTTAAGGGGTGAGCATTCGTGCACGAACTCTCACAGACGGTATAGGTGCAGACGAGTGAAGGTTTTTCTGAGAGTTAAATGAGTCTTTCAGCCCAGCTGGTGTGTGACCACAGGTCTCCGTGTCAATGGGTGTGTTATTCTGTGTGAAATTAGTATGTGTGTGTTACTGTTAAATGAATGTGTGGATACAGAAGTGTGTGTGTGTGAAGCTCGGTTTCTCAGGGGAGACGACTTCAGGTTAAACTCACTCTCTCAAACTTAACGGTCTGATTAGACAGAGTCACCGGGGGTCAGAGGTAGACAGACGGGACGCATATTGTGAGGCCCTATGGAGTCCTAGGTCAGACCCGGTACTGCCCTACTGTCCACCTCACAGAGTCCAGAGCATCATAAGGCCTATAAACACCCCTTACAGGGGTCTCAGATGTCTTTGGGGCCTCAGGAAACTGTTACTCAGAGGTTCAGTTGACTGTGTGTGTGCAAAGATGATTGGCTACTACATACAATTGGGTAACAGGTATGTACTGGACTGAGGACCATGAGAAACAGATTTAAAATATTGTTCCTGAAAGACACATAAAACTCCTTTTGGACATTTAATATTAGATTCATGTCAACATGAAATGAAAAATTATTATGTACACTTTTTTCAGTCATTGTAATCTATCATAAAGATATTATAAAATTATATTTTTCCCACTGACATCACTTAAACCTGGGGTCTTCAACGTTTTTGTGAGCAAGGGCTAACACAATGGATAAAACATTCTGTATGGCTACTTTTTTATATAGTCTTCTTTTTGTTTTACTTGTTGATTTTTTATTTTATTTTACTTGTTGATATGTTTTATCATTGCTTAAAATGTTAACATTAGGGCTGCATAACAATTAATCGCAAAATTGTTTGCAGAATAATTTTTTTTTTGTATATATAAATAAACACACATTTGTGTATAATTTTAAGAAAAATATATTTATTTTTTAAGTATTTATATTTATATATAATATACATTATATATAAATATAAAAATGTATATACATGTAAATATGTCCTAAATATATACATGCATTATTTATATATACATAATTATAATGTAGACAAAACTTTTATTCTGCAAACAATAAGTTGCGATTAATCATTATGCAGCCCTAGTTAACTTAAAATACTTAAAAGTAGCCAAGTTAATATACAAAATATGTAATAAATACATATTAAAATTTAGGCTATTAATAAAATGTGCATTAGCGAGCAACTTACAGACTCCGCGTGGGCACCATGTTGGAGACCACTAACCTAAACTATAAAAAATTATAGTTGCATTAACTTAATAGCTTACTTCAATTCAAGTGAAAAAAAGAGACATTTTCAGTTAAAGGGGAAATTTCACAAGACTTTTTTACGGAGTCAAATAAGTCTTTGGTGTCTCCAGAGTACGTATGTGAAGTTTTAGCTCAAAATAACTTTATAGCATGTTAAAATTGCCATTTTGTAGGTGTGAGCAAAAATATGCCGTTTTTGGATGTGTCCTTTTAAATGCAAATGAGCTGATTTTTGCATTAAATGGTGTCTTGGTTGGATAGTGCAGAATAAGAGGTTTCTGACATCACAAGAAAAGACACATTTCAATGACCTCTTTTTTTTTACATGTTTGCAGAGATTTTTGTGATACGTCCCATTTAATAAAGCTTACATATTTTTAGGTGTTGGAAGTTTGATCCAACTTTCACTTTAGGTCACATAAGCTATTATAAGGACTTTTCCAGTTGTCAAATAGCTTATAGCTTTTCAGACAATTCTCATGATCTTATACATTTCTGAACAATAAAATAGATTTTCATTTTTCATTATGTCAAACCCTATACATAAAGGGATTTTTTTGTTGTTGTTTGACGATCTTAAGTGGTACAATGAACGAATGAAGAAATGTACTGTTTTAAAACTGTACAGTGGTAAGAGGAAAAGTGTTTATGCTGGCACCATACATTGTCTCATCATTGTGTATTATAGTAATAAAGTACATAACCATAAAACTATGTTAGCATACTGCTTAACTTTATGTGTCCCCTTAAATTTGTGAGCTGTAAAGTCATACTGCTTCCAAAAGATTTTTTAAGAGTGGCTTGCCAGCCAAAGACTTGTTTCTGTAGTGTGCTTAATGTGTGGGGGTCTCTAAACACTGGTGTAACACGACCGTGTGGCGTGCGGGGCAAATTAGGGCCAGTGTGGAGTGATGACAGACTACTATTGCACAACATGAGGCCTAGAGCTCCACTTTGCACTGAAAACAGCCAAAAAAAACGCCTTCACAAATCAACTTCTCAAAACATTTCACCACCTGAAACAGATTTTTTGGTCTCCAAAATCTCATCCCTTTGCTTTCCCTATTTCACCTTTTTTTACACGACTCCCTTAATTTATGACATTTACGTGTATGATGGGTGTACTGTGTCCCAGCTGTGGTCCTGGTAGGACCCGAGGAAATCCATCTGTAGTACATGGGTGCCGTCGTGGCTACCATGCACCACTAAGAGGAAGGTTAAAAACTTAGTAATATTATTTGAAAAAAAAAACTGATTCAGCTGCAAAAATATATACTTTAGGAGCAATTTTGGTTCATTTCCAATACTTATTTTATACAGCATATGAAAATAAAGTTAGATTTGGAACTTGTTTAATCAAACAGTCAATTCAAATTCAGGTAATTTATATTACTTACAAAAAAATTGGGACATTAACATTCACCAAAACATTTTCTTAGTAGGTAGCCTAAGAGAGTTGTCTAAACAAATAATTTCATATTAAACATTGCTGGTGATTCCCAGCATGCACTGCAGCATGAATAAATCATGCAATTAACGTTCCACACTGATTGTTTTGTTATTTGCTGACTTTATTTATGCTGTTGGTTTTCATTGTTAGTTATTTGTTGTGCTGGGATATTTGAACTTAATAGTGTTTGTTTATTTGTTGCAGGTCTATGCAGTTATGTAAAACTACTAAATCTGATGCATTTGCTTTGCAAAATGAGCTTAGCTTCACATAAAATGGGTCATATGTAAGAAAATTAATATTTCTTGTATTGCTAATGATATTTGCTAAAATTGCATTGACAAGAATTGCATTTAGTGAACAAAACAGACAAATACAAACGGGCAAAAGTGATGTTACTATTAATATTTATAAAGATAATCGTTGAGAGAACTCAATGCATTATGTGGTGATTTTACATTTGTTTAATGATTTCTTTTAACAGTGCAGGTTTTATCCAAATGTCCAAAACTTGCATCTAGCCAGTGCTTTCTGACCTGCATGCAAAAACAGACAAGAAAAAACCACTACAGTTAAAAAGCCCTGTGGTAAAATAACCAGCTAGTCTCGAATAGCCTTTAGTACTGAAGGTCTGGCAACCATGGTTGCTTGAATGTCCAAGAAACGCACAAAAGACCATATGACTGACTCGTAAAGCAACCAATCACATTTTACTTTGTGCCGCATCATGTTTAGGTCTTCACGGGTCCAATAAGATCCGAAAACTCAAGGTCCGATACGAGACCAGGAACGGGTTCAGGTCTAAAATTTCCACGCGTGCCTCAGACGCATGTCGGGTATAATAATAGCGGCTTTGAGTCTCGGGTAATTTAAAATGAATGTGTTTTTGCCGAACAGACCTGGGACGAACTAAACTATCTTGCGTTTGTGCATCCAGTTTTTTTCACCCCCCCTTTGTTTGCCAAGAGCGCTTGTGACATCATTTGGCTGGTGTTAGGTAAAAAATTTTGAGACAGACCTGTCAATCAATTGTAATTGCACATTTTAGTGGTGTGTCGTCAGTCCTTGGTGTTGTCGTCACATAACAAATTAACAAAAATAGACCAGTGGGCCAAATTGGTTATGAGGCCACCGCGGTTACTTTCTGTTTGACTGGATACATACTGCACACCGGTTGGTTCCATTTACATTCAGGTCCAGTCGCGTTAAAAAAAACCTGCCACTGGTTCGGGTCAGACTCGTATATAATATTCTTGTGTTTGTCTTGGGTCGGGACTTTCTTTTAAAAAAAATGTATGCACGTCAGGTTTCTTCTTTGATCAGACGTCTTTGTATTGCCTCCGGGCGGGCCGCTAAAGATTGCGACACACACATCTTCATGTGTAATTCAACCAATCTGAGGACGACTTTGAATTCGTGGGCGTACGTGCTGTCTGTAGGACTGTCTGTGAAAGTAACACAGACAGATGAGCAACTACTGCTTCAGTCACTGCTACTTCCAATCCTGACAGGATACAGATGTGTGTCATGATCCGAGTGTGTGTGTGCTTGTGTGAACACATCCCAGCTGTACTATAACCCACATTTATCTCATCTCTTGTTCAGCGCTGAAGGGCATCAACTCTTCAGCATGCAAAACTTTCATCTCACAACTCACACAGGGTCAAAGTCTCAAGTACTTTGCGACAAATTCCCGTCTCCCCAGCCAATTAGAGAGCGGCCTTTCAAGCAGCATTCTCAAGAGCACTTCCTGTCAGGGGGGAGATTGACAGCCAGAAGGATGATTGACAGGCCTCCGGTGAGAGATGACTCGCAGATTTTGGAGCTGTGCAGTAGTCCACAGACAAGACTGCAGCCCTTTCATTTGCATGAACGAGAGTCCGGATAAATAGAAAGGCGAATGAATTTGAAAGTGAAGAATCTCAGTGGGGAAAAGGCACATTTTCGAGAATGTGGCGATGTGTAAACCGCTAGATCCCCACGAGGGCAATACCACGACAACCACTTTATACACACACTCACCGAAAGAAAACAGCAACTCGAACCCACAACTACATTGTTACCGACAGGAAGCCTTCTATGTGCACAGGCATTCGGAAAAGATTCAGCAAATCCCAGATGATTATGATAATTAAATATGAAAGGATTTAAAAATACCACGTCTCTCTCCTTTGTGTTGTGAAATCCTAAAGAGACCATTCACACAAAAAAAGGGTGAACATGAAAAGAGTAGAAAAAAGGGAAAATATAAAAATTCCCCATTGCCTTTTTCCTGAATTTCTTTCTTTCAACGCTTCCCACTCCTCAGCTCCTCTAGGGGAAGCACTGATCATTATTCCTTTCGATGTATCGCAGCAAGAAAGTTCCTATCAACTTGCTGACTAGGTTAACAGATTGGGTGAGAGAGAGATGAGATGGGGGGGGGGTGTTTGGGCAAGAAAATACCAGACATTTACTGTCAAAAACAGGATATATGCAGGATTTCCATCAAGAAGCAGAACCAATCCTAAAAATCCACATGGGTTTATACAAAAATCCCCTGAGCGGGATTCACACACATTTTCAACAATGAATTTCCATGACTCTTTAAGTCATTCATATCACACAGGCGATTTAAAAACATTTCATACAGATTGCCTAACTTGTAGCTGATGATGTATTTTAAAGCAGAACAAAACTACACAATTTTATTCACCGTAAAAATGTACCTTTAATTCATAATTTAATACAAAATAATTGGCATAATTAAAATTAAAATAACTAAAAAAGAATGTAACTTTGACGGCTTTGAGTCACTGTGGAAACCATATAGAGTTTAGAAATACAATTAGTTTACAAAATAATATCACCGTACTGAACATTCCAATTTTGATTTTTTTATTATGACAAAAAATCTTATCTTTTGACAAAGAATGAAAAAGGATTTTTATTCTTATTTAACTTATTAATAGTCGTATTAAATTGTTTAATTTACTTGTGTTTTTAGAAATAATAGCATGCTACTGAACATTCCCATTTGGATTTTTTAATGACAAAAAATACTCAGATTACAAAGAATGCCAAATTGATAAGTGTGAATATTTCAACTCCAGTGGTAAAGCCAGACAACAGATGCAGAAGAAAAGAGGCCGAATGGAGGGAGACAGAAAGAAAAGATGGACGCAGAGTTGTCCTGCTGAGTTAAGCCAGGTGTCTTTAGGGGAGTGTCACGAGAAAAGAGAAAGCGAGAGAATGAGAGGAGAATAATTAGTCAGGCCTCCAACAGAGGAGCCTGACAGGTGAAGAAAGAGAGAGAGAGAGAGACAAGGGTGAGGTAAAGTGGCTCAAATCGAGACACTATAGATGGACGGAGTCTGAAAGTGAGAGTGGATGAACGGATGAAAGATATGAGAAATGAAGAGGGGGTAGGGTGGCAAAAGATAAAGCTTAAAAAATGTCCTTTGTCATCATTTTACAAAAGAGTAGATGACAAAAGCGGACAGAATGAAAGAGAACAGGAAAAATGCACGACCCCAGCTCTCCTCTTTGGACAACAATGAGCATTTGTCCATCCATCAGTTCAGCTCATTGGTGCTTTAGTGACCTAAACACACCGCAGAGATTCATTGTGACATCATAGGACTTCCTGTCAGCATCGGCTATTACTAAAACCAGTGTGTCTGTACGCATTCATCATTTTAACCTAACAGCCATTGTTACCAGTTAAATGTTTAATCACCCCGACCTAAGTCCATTTCTACCTCACCTGACCCTTAGAAGTCAATTTCATTGGTTTTACTCATTTAAAACTTTTGATTTATATTACCTGAAAACTTTTTTCACATTGTATCCATTTTGATCCGCCTAGAAATATTTTATTTTAATGGAGTTTGTTCAGTTTTAAATATTATATTAAAGTAATTTTTAGGGTTTATAAATAAAACAAATTCACGGCACTTACTTATATATTAATATTATATAAATATAATAATAATAATAATATATTATATGTAAATGTATTAATTTCTCTAAAGCACCTTTGTGCTTATGAAAACTAGCACATTTTTATCACCATTCACCGCATAAACTGTGTCATTCACTACTCATTCAGCTCCTCCATCTTCACCCACAGGTCCCTGCGGGTTTCACGTAACAGTCTGCCATTCGATCCTGCCATCCAGCATGTGTGTGAGTTTGGTCCAGAGCCAAAGGTCGTGTCTTGTTTTTGCAGAGTTTGTGGCCTGATGCCTTCAGACTGGTTTTAAATGGGCCCTGGCACAGTGCATGGGCCACACAGCTGGCACACGCACACACCAAACTTCTACTTATCATCAAGACACTAAACTACTCTTTAAAGGTCACAGTGGTATGTATATACACACTAACACACACAAATACCCACATGCACACTGCGAATAAACAGTCAGAGCTAATAAGTGAATGTTCACATTCATATCACTCCTTATTTCTCTCTCCTCTCTCTCTCTCTTTCTCTTCGCTCTCTCTGCATCTATAGCAGCTCATCGCAGTGTAATTAATCAAGAGCTCTTATTAATTATCTATGCGCCGAGGTCGTTCATTACCACATCAATTCAGGCATAGCCAACACTGCTTGTGGGCGCTCTGCCCGCCCCCCTCCCACGCACAACCTCCCATCTTATAACTTTAGTTGTCTCAGAAGTCAAGTTACGTATTGTTCCACCAACCCTCTCTATTTATGTGTCTGTTTATTCGATGCAGAGAGTTGTTATTTAAGGAAACCATCTATAAAAAAATCTCAAAATTTAAAACTAAAGCATCATATTTGTTTGAGCAGTTTGCAAGACAAAACAACAATGCCTCAACTGACTGCATGACTTTGAGGTGGGACAATCAAATTTGTCCAGCCAAAGGCAGAAGATCAGGGTAACCACTAGGGTGGCCATTCGTGCCAGTTCCGCCGGACACGTCCCGAACATGTTTTCGGGTGCGTTCTCCGGAAGTCGGGTTGGTCGACCGCATACGTCATCAAGGTTTAATATTTCGGGTTCAATTTCAGAAAAGCAACATTTCAAGGTGAGAATGAAACTACAATGAATGTATGTCTTAAAAGAAATAAATCTTAATTTTCGAATGTATTTTAACTGAAATGTGAGAACCTCGATGACGTATGCGGTCGAGCAACGCGACTTCCAGAGAACGCACTCGAAAACATGTTGGGACGTGTCCGGCGGAACCCTAGTAACCACTCGTCCTGCTTGGCGTTGTACCACACAGAATTTTGGACCATTTTGATGCAAATCAAGAAAAATGTCCAGCATTTTTAACACAGTTTTTTATTGTCATGTTAAGAAAACATGCATGTGTTATTTAAATTTAAAGTGTGCTAGTGTGTTATGGAAGTACTGTAAAAAAAAAAAGTATTGTTATGAGCTCAAATGCAGAATGCAATTTTTTGTATTTATTTTATTTATATCACAGTTTTAGGTTATCTTTCAACGTTCCAACGTTGGTTCAACTTAAAAAACTAAGTTAACTCAGAAAAGTTGTCAAAATTTTGTAAAATTTTAGTTAAACCAACTTTTTTCACATTGACGTCCCACACAAACTTACTACTTTTCCCACATTTGGTTTGTTGCGTATTGGTCACCCAACAGATGAGGGATGTGTTTGTGAAACCTGTTTAAAGCTCCCATAACACACACTGTTTATGCATATCTCATGTTAATCTTGAGCAGGGCTCTGAACCGGTTCAAGGAACGAAAACGAAAACCGGAAACGAACGAAATTTTAACAGGAACAAAAACGAAAACTATAACGAAATCAATTTGAATCGTTCTGAACAGAAACGTTTATTTAAAATGACCATTAACCGGTTAATAACGTTATTTTATCGTTTTCTTTAATATTGTACTTATCAGTGACCAATCATGATTTGAACAGTACAACATGTGACTTTGACGCATCAAGCGTGAGTGACTTTGACACATAGCGTGAGTGAAATGCCCGCGCAGCAGTCATCGAGTCTCCAGCCCGATAGCATTTGTCTTAAATAACCACAAAGCTACCCATCAAATGTTCAGAGGTATGTTTAAGTTAAAACTTGCTTGGAAATATGAAAATGCAAACTGTAACTCAAAAAAGCCAGGGGACTTATACCACTGTCAATTATTTTTTAGATGGGTCGCCATCAAGAAATTCCTTTTCGTTATTATTCGTTAGTCTTAACAAGTCTGTCTGCAATATTGAAGGATGTGGGGGAGAAGTACAGTAGCCGGGAATCACTGAGGTAACTTACAGAGGCACATTTAACATAAACATCCAGCAGAGTATGCTGCAGTTTCAACCAGAAAAAGACATTGTTGAAAACGGGTAGTTTTTTTCAGCTGTTTATACTTAAAATGAATGCAGGTATTTCTTTTGTGGTTTTAACAATTAATGAAATGTTGAAGTTTAGTTATATCATGTGTTTTGTTATTATTTTTGTGTGAAAATTAGTCTGTATGCATGCATTTGTTAAAGTATAGCCTGAATTAAAATAACGTTATTAACCGGTATTTTTTCTAAGTAAACCGTTTTCGGAACGTAAATGTTCAATGAGGAACGCAAAAACGGAAACGTTAAAATATCGATTCTGCTCGGAGTGAAACGATTGATAATTTTTTTCGTTTTTAAGCCCTGATCTTGAGTACCTATAGAGTAGTATTACATCCTTCATATCTCAGAAGAGTCTTTAGTTTTATCAGATTTATAAAAGACAGATCAGCTCTAGCGATTCTTTCGAGCTGCGGGAGAAGCGTGTCACGAGTCAAGCAACACTGTATATAACACTGAATTACTTTTGATTCACTACATGTTCGTGTCATTTATACAATATGAACTCATGCACTGATTTCCAACATACAAGTCTGTCTTATCGCATGCAACTCATGACACAGTTGGGACTTTTCAACGAAATCCAGCGTTAAACAAACACACATGCAAAACTCCGCTGCTATACTAACTATCCTGTATCCAATGTTTTCATAATGCTGGCTTACATCTCCTTACATCCAAAACACACTTCTTCTTCCCTGCCATTGTTCAGTCTAGTTCGCTCTCCCACTGATTGACGTGTGGGCGTGCTTTTTTGGGGAACGTGCGTACAAAAAGAAATTATACGCAAGGTTTACCCATGCTACATAAGATGTAGTCGTGTTCGGAAAAAAACTTTCCAAAACTTGTACGAACCCTGGCGAAGTGCATTCGCCCAGAAATACTCTGAAAAACTGCTTTTGCCTTTAACATGTTAATAAATCAGAATGCATAAAGTACCGTTGAACCCCACCTCCCCCATTTAAAGCTGCATTTCATTTTATTCTTTATACTGCCATCTCTGTTTTAAATATAAAATCGCAAAAAAATTTCTTTACTGTACATGGGTTTAAGTCAAATGCAGTCAAACCCACATTTCCCACTGAATCATATCGAATGGCTCAAACTATAAATAATCATTATTTTAAACCTACCTTTAAGAATCAAGATTGTTTATGTAATTGCCAATTTTTTTAACCAAATAAAGTTTTTAAAGGATTGTAGCTTTAAAAGCAATGATTATATGTAAACACCTGAAAAAATTTGATTATGGATTACACAAAGAATATAGAGCTATGAAATGTTTGTGGATGGGCAATAGGGGTACACAATGTAAACCTTATCAGCTTAGTTCATGATTATCAAATACCAGTCCTTCCAGAAAAATTAGTTTTTTTTTTGTGATTGTTGCGGGGAAAAATCCTTGATCTTGCGGCACGCTTTCTTAAAAAATTTAATGGAAATTTATGAAATTGTATGCAATGAAATTGTGAGAACTTGCAAAAACTGCGGGAACTTGCAAAAAAACTGGGGTTGGGGTTTGCAGCTTTTCGATGGTGTCAGTGTTGGGGAAAGTTACTTTTAAAAGTAATGCATTACAATATTAAGTTACTCCCCCAAAAAGTAACTAATTGCGTTACTTAGTTACTTTTCATGGAAAGTAATGCTTACGTTACTTTTACGTTACTTTTGTGTTACTTTTTCTTACTTGGCTGAGGCTTGATCTTTTTCAGGCCTTGCAGGTGTTTTTTATGATCGCATACCATGGCCTGCCATCTCTGTTTTTGACTATAACTGTTACCGCTCAGGCGCACCGAGTGCGTTATTCTATGTTAATATGTTCAGTTTAATTCAGTACATTATTTTATTTTTATATTGAATTAATTAAACTGAAAAGTAACTCGCATTACTTTTTTTAAAAAGTAACTCAAATTTGAATGTGTACTAGGGCTGTCAAAATGGCTGAACAAGTACATTCGAAATTCGTCCTTGAAAAATAATAAAATTCGAATTATATTCGAATTATAAAGACCTACTTTATCTTGGAGAAAATACTCCTAAAAGCCCACAAGAGGGCGCAGCACAAGCCCCAATAATATAAACAAATCATGCAAAGCATATTTTTTGTTAAAACGAATGTTATAAACACTAATAAATTAAACATAATTTCTTAAATTCATATGCAAAGGAACACAAGTGCAAAATGCCTCAACAGCCAGCGTGTGTAGGCTATTAACACAAACATAGTCAAGAAACTATCCATGAATACATT
This sequence comes from Paramisgurnus dabryanus, assembly GCF_030506205.2. Lineage (NCBI taxonomy): Eukaryota > Metazoa > Chordata > Actinopteri > Cypriniformes > Cobitidae > Paramisgurnus > Paramisgurnus dabryanus. The sequence continues at coordinate 20,999,002 of NC_133338.1, read as the reverse complement.
TACAAATAATTTTATGTAGGCCTACTAGGGGTGTAACGGTACGCAAAAATCACGGTTCGGTGCGAACCCCGGTTTTGAAGCCACGGTTCGGTTCATTTTCGGTACAGTAAGGGAGAAATGCAAACATTAAACTGCAGGTTGTTTATTACTACTTTTTTTTACAATTTGTTTACACTTTTTTAAACACTTTATTAAAATATAACAGATAAAATATATATAAAATGAAAAAATAATAAATAAAATACTGCTGCAAAGTTATTTTTTACATTATTTTATAACAGAAGGTAACTCTTATCTTAACCTTCTCTTAAACTTTTTCTACTAAAACCTTGAACTAACAAATTCAATTCCTGAATACATTTATGAACTATTAGCCTACATTTTTGCCACTAAAAATTTTCTGTTTTGATTTATTTTGGATTGTTTAACTCACAGAATTGAATTGGCTATGTACCATCTCTGTATAAAAATAATATTACTGCTCTATGTGTAACTGCATAGCAAGCAACATGATGATATACTTATTATACACTCATTTTGAGATTAGTGAGCTGCATACATAGCCATCTTTGATCTTTTGCACGTTTCTCCTAATCTTTGCTTGTGTCATCAATGTAAGATGTGACTTTACTTACGAACCCATCCGCAGCTGAGTAACAGCTGAGTAAGCCCGCAGCTCTTCTCTGTCCCGACCAGCTGATCGCATTGTGACAATGATATGATTGACGTGATGTGCAGATGAAAAATCTGATCACGCATTCCTTATTCTTGCTGTCACAGAAAGCGCGTCTCATGAATGCGTAGCAACGAAAGACGTGCATCCTCTCACGCACTTTTAAAAGAACAAAGCAGCGCGTTGACACGCGTTTAACATGCGCTTTTAGATACGACACGTAAACGTTTACATCAATAATCAAACGGATATACAACTAAGTAAATAATAATCTTTCTGCGGGCCGAATTATGTTATATGTTTGACAAAAGACTTGCGCTGAACGCGGAGACTTCCGCCACTTAATATGTTCGTGCGGAAACGCACGTATTATGTTCCGCACAGGCGCACACAAAATGCATTCGGCCTTTCGGTGCACGTGCGCACCGTGCCGAAAGCCCTGAACCGAAACGGTCCGGTTCGAATACACGTACCGTTACACCCCTAAGGCCTACCATACATTAATTAAATTTACTAAAAAATGTACAAAGCCTCAGTCAATACAGAACACACGGTGTCTTAATGAAATCAAAATTAACAGTATATTTGTGCACCTGTAAATGTACAAAACGAATGCCATACATAGACAACGCATATTAATATAGGGCATTTTATATAATATATAAGTAGATAAATTTACGTGTTTCTAATAAAGTATGAAAACGAATGAATCTTTATTTAAGCCAAAATAGGTGAGAAAGATCATTAGTCATTTAAATTTTGTCAAGCTTAAACGCTATTCACAGCAACTTATATTATATTTTGTGTGTTCCTTGGTTGAAAATATGTAGAAATATATGCGAGTAATAAAGTACAGAACAGAAATGTTTAACTTACGCGCAGAGCGAAGCCGTTAATAAAGCAGCTTCTCCGTAATTAATAGAGGACGTGCTGAAACAGTCGAGTTGGCAGATGATGATCATGTTTATATTTCACGCAGATAATGTTGATGAAAAACTTGCATATCAAATGTCCACGTGAAAGTCAAGTTTCCAGTCAGTTATAAAAATAAAAACACCGCGGCGTTACATTGCAACTACCTCATATGCGGTGTGGACTCTGTAGATGCACATATGGTTTTAATGTTGCTAAACAAGCAGCTGTATTATGGCACTTTCGTGTTGATCAGTTATTTTAAACTTTAAAACGGCATTTAAAAGCAGACAACACTAATTCTGTCATCTCAGCTAGTTTCACTTTGCGGATGAATTCCAGTTGATGCTCCAAAAACCAAAGAAGCATCACACAGCCCTTTTAATATGTATTCTGTCCGACTCGTAATCCCCACTTTCTTTTCTTGCTATTTTTCAAATGAATAACGCTGGCTTGCTCCGCATAGTTGGCTGAGCCGCTACGCTCTGTATAACAATCCGCGTCAGTTACGTCATCATCACGTTGCGTGAGCTTCCTGGCACAGGTAAAATTCGAATGCAAAGTTTTACATTCGAATATGCATATTTTTTTTACATTCGACGAATATTCGAAATTCGAATTAAAATTTGACAGCCCTAATGTGTACATTAATAAAGTAATGCGTTACTTTACTCGTTACTTCAGAAAAGTAATATTATTACGTAATGCGCATTACTTGTGTGTTACCCCCAACACTGTTGTTCATGTTGTGTAATTACGTCACTTCATAACGTTTCCATAGCAACAGGAGACATGGCTGCGCTTGTGTGAAGAAAATGCAATTTTCAACTTTCTGCTAAGATATATGTGACTTTTTGCTAGAAAATGCAGGGATTACGAAATCATGCAAGCCCTGCATATTTTGCGCGCAGAAATCTGCAATTTATGCGGCGAAAGTGCAGCGTATTTGAAAAAAATGCTACCGGTTTTCACTGAAATACCTGTGTGGCAATTGGCCTGTAGCCTTAACTGTGGCAGGTGTATGTAAGTATGCACTAGCCACAGAAGAATAACTGCTTACTGACTGCGTTTTCACCCAGGGGACATCTCTGAAACTCTAGACACTTTATCAAAAGTCTGTATTTTCTCTCTATCTAATCTCAATGCTCTCACGGAGAAACCCTAAAGATATAGCAGTAAATAGATCTCAGTTGTGATTTTTCTCTTTTGCTGGCCAGGAAGAGATTCTTTCAGAACGCCAACAGAATTTTGGCTTTCTTTTCGTACACACATTCAACAGCCCCTTTCATAAGAGAAAAAATCCCCACGGCAACTCCGCAACTCGCATCTCTTCCAGAAACGAGTGTGCTGAAAAATATCACCCTCCCATAACATGTGCACCACACAATTACTTCCCCTGTCAGGCAGGGCTCTAATCTCTGTCACTGCTCCACCTCTTATTGCTTTTCCAACTCTCTCTCCATCCATTTTCCTTCTCGCTTTCCATTTCTTTCGCTACATCCTTTCATTCTGAAAGCAAGAGCACTTTTCTCTCTGTCCTTCGTTTTTCTATCTCATCAGGCAAGAAGCTTTTCAGTGTACAACTCCATCTACAAGCATGGAACAAAAACAGAGAGAGAAAGAAAGTGGGGGGGTAAAAAAACGAGAGGGGGAGAAAGGCAGAGAATAAGAGAGACTCTGACGTTAACAAGATAGCTCGTTAAAGCAGGGGGACAGAAACGAGAGAGAGAGAGAGAGAGAGAAAGAGAGAGAGAGAGAAAGAGAGAGAGAGAGAAGTGGATGTAATTGGTGGCTTTTGGAAAAGGAAGACAGCAAAGACAGAATTAGGTTTTCCATCTGCGGGTTGTGAGTGTGTGTTTGGAGTGAGAATGACAGGCTTAAAGTGTTTCAGACACCAACAGGTCATGCGGACGGCTATCAGTCAGACACAGTATCAGGCTCTCATCGCTATCAAACACAAGCAAATATATTCCTCTCTAAATTATGACGTACCACATACTTATGTGTTGTTTTTTACAGGATTTTTACAAGCCAGAATACACCCAGGATTTTTCCGGGATTGTTTGATTTCTCATCGTGAATTTTGATCTGCTATAAATCCCTCATTTTAAAGAGCTGAACCATAACTTTATTGTTGCGATGACATGTGCGTCCTCACTACTACACTCCCATTACGGCATTGTTTCTGCATCTTGTTCACACTGAGGGCTTTCCGGATATCTTACGTCAATGTTACTAGGTCCTCTTTCCGGGAGCGATCCCAGAACATTTACGGGACGTATTTGCGTTCACACAGAAGCTTGTCTGCCAATTTTACAGGTATTTTCTGCGACCAAAGTGCTGTGTGAATGAGGTTTTACAGTAATGTTAGGGAATGAGGTTCTTTTATAGACGTTTCATCGGATGTACGTGCATTGTCGCGGTTACGCTCCTGAACCGAAGTGAACTTCTGGTCTGTATTTATTTATAGTCTGGCTGGTGGCTAAAATTATCTCTAAAAACAAATACCTAGTCGAAAATAAAATGTTTTGGTTTGCTACAGATGAGGGGAGATGACAAGCATGGATCACGGCTGTGCGGAGAAGTTTGGCAGCCAGGCAAGATTTCAAGGACCAGTAGCTCACATAGTATCCTTAAATTTTAGACAGTAACATTAGCCCAGTGTAATAGTTGATATATGAATGACTTGTTATTTATTTCCCTTTTCTTTTTAGAACTTAACTATGGTAAAATAACTCTATGAGGAAGTCTACCAGAAGTTGCGTTTGGTCCACGAAAGTCGTTTGTTTAGGCTGTTGCTGCTGAAACCATCTATAAGAGGATCCACTAACTTTATCAAAGTAGGAATGCATTTTTTTAGCATTAAAACTTAACTGACAATTTTTGTTTTTACATATAAGGGTGCATTGGGGGTACATATAGGGTACATTATATTTGCAAATAGCAGCATAAATGACAATAAAACATAAGGTCACATATCATCACATATCTGCAACCAAGCTGTAAACTGAGAAAAACTGACTAACAGTATAAAATAAATAGGACTATATAAAATAACAGATTATTAGTAACAGATTACCAAAACAAAAACATACATTAAATTGTGTGTTGTGCTGAATAGCCTTGGCCAGAGGACAGAAAGTGTTATTAGTGTGTGTTTTTATGGGATTGAATTTATGATCTTTGCATTGCTGTGCTGAGCTACCGAAATCGCAGAGTATTACACAGACATCCGAAAAGGTGAGCTTCACTGTCGAAAAAATTGTCAAAAAATGGTCCTTTGCAACTAAGGAGTTTATATTAGTACCTCAAAAATACATATTGGTACCAAATGTATTCATATATATACCTAATTTATATATGCCGTTTTAAAGGGGACATATCATGTAAATCTGACTTTCTTCATGTTTAAGTTCTATAATTGTGTCCCCACTCCCCAGTGCTTTTATCAAGCTAGAAAATGTGAAAAGATCAACCAAGTAACTTAGTTTTGGTAAATCATTCTCTGCAAGCATGTGAAAAATTAGGTCATTGAAATTTGGCTCCCCTTGTGATGTCAGAAGGGGATAATACCGCCTCTTAATCTGCACTATCCAACAACGGCACTGCCATTTAGTGCAGAGATCAGCTCATTTGAATTTAACAGGATACACCCAAAAATGGCAAATTTTTGCTCACACCTACAAAGTGGCAATTTTAACATGTTAAATGATCTATATGAGTGGTCTCTAATGTGGTGCCAAAGCACATTCTATTAATAGTCTCAATTGTGATATTTATTTATTACATATTTTTTATATTAGCTTGCCGTGGTTTATGTATGTTAACGTTTTAAACAATGATAAAACATATCAACAATAAAATAAAAGTAATACCAAAATGTTTTGAGAAGACTATATCAAAAAACAGCCCTCCAGGTAGTTTCATCCATTGTGGTAGCACTTGCTCACAAAAAGGTTGGAGACCCCTGATCTATATTTTGACCTAAAACTTCACATATGTACTATGGGGACACCAAAGATTTATTTGACATCTTTAAAAAAGTATTGTCAAAAGTCCCCTTTAATAACTTTCCAAAGGGTACTGCATCAATGACTGCTTAGGACCATGTTTGACTATTTATAGTAGTTTACACTCAGGTGGGCATCATTTTCTACTTAAATCCACACACCAAACACTGTGTCAATCTGCAAAACATGTTAGGAACCGAACATATTACACCGTGCATGTATTATTGTGATACATCTTATTTTTAAACTGCATGTGATTCCATAAAAATCATGGGGACTGTGTGTTTGCGTGTCTTCATCCGAGAGACTTTCCTCTCTGTGCCAGATACAGCAACATTCTGCCAATGGCAAGAGCCACACACGCACAAACACACACACACACACAACAGGATCCTGAAATATCCTCACACTGAAAATGACTGATGTGATAAACTAGGTCGCTAAAAGTACAATCAACCAAAAGATAAACAATGACGACCATCATAATGGAAGCAAGACTTTTGTTGTGTCACTTGCTGTTATTAATTAACATGTAAAACATTTAAGAGTGAAAAAGTTAGCAATAAATTAGCAAGACCAGCAAAAGCCGGATCACAATGTTAAGAAGAGAGTGATGATTTGACACAAAGACGCAGTCGGCAGCTCGCCATGACACGGCACTATGAAACGGTTAATGACGCAGCTTACAGCAGGATGGATAATCTCTCTTCAGCTCTCTCTCTCCCCCATTCCTTTATTGGCTTTTGTCTGATTGTGTAAGACTATAGGACAGCAGTGAGCTGAGCTTAAAAGAAGCTGCCATTCTCCAGAGCTGACATAATTAATAACACAACCATATCCATCTGCTCTAGACTTCTGTATGTTTCTTTCTCTCTTTCCTTCGCTCTCACATTCCACCGTGAGTGTATTGTGTGTGTTTGGCATCTCTTTTGTCTGTGTGAGTGCATGAATGCATATGGAATGTGTGCATTACATAGGAGAAAGAAAAAAAGGCTGTGTGACCAGCTCACATATATGTAAAACTTACAATTTTGTATATAGTAAAATTTAAAACTGGCATTTTTAATGTATGCTTTTAACGACAAGAATAGTGCCTCAAATAGATGACAAACTACTAATGTCTAACTAGTAGCAAATGTTTACTGTAACCATCAACATCAAGATTTAAGTTTAAAAAATATATATTTTATATTGTTCAAAATCGCAGCTTTCTGCCCTGATCCCGTGGTGTGACAAGTGTATTAAATAAACTACAAACATTCCATTGATTCTTTTAATAAAATGAGAAACAGCATGTATACTAATTGTAAAAGAATATTTGAAATATTTGAAATAGTAGGGAATGAGTAGATAAAGTATCGCCTACCGCACTGAATGCACTGCTGTCATAGTGACAACAAAGGTTTAGTGAATACATACATAGAGTCTGGATTAGTTTAATCTCAGGTTAATGAGTAAGGTAATTTCCTTGCAGTTTTTTTCTTGACACGGTTGAACTTATGACTTTGCTTATTAAGAAAAAGAAGCGGGAGAGAGCGAGAGAAAGAGAGTGTGCTTAACTTTCAGTTAGGTCTATGGGTTTAATCAGAGCATCAATCTTTAGCACAGGCGAAGAGAATAAAAAACAAATCTAATTACACCAGATCATTCAGAAGATGAATTAACCACAGAGATAACGCTACAGACAACCACATTAAATCACCCTGCACTTCCTCTCACACATACGCTTTCTTATATACACACACAAACACATTGAAACATGCACAAATTTTCTTTCACTGCCTTTGCATAACTGAAAAATGGTCTCTCTTTCAGAGCCCTAATCATGACGGATTAAAGCCTCCGATTATTCCCAGTATTTTAGCAGATTATAACATTAACCTCGAGGAAAGAACGCAGACATTCCCATTAAAGATATTAAACAGGAAAAGAGACAGAAGAAAAGTGACAGATTTGAGGCAAAAAACCTTTCTAATCTTTAATGCAGTATCATAACATATTGGTGGGCACAAGTTTATGTTAGAAAATGTTAAGGAGCTCACAGCTGTATCTTCAACTTTCTCTCAGATGTGTCTCCAGACAAATTTTATAATTACCCGTCCTAAAATGTGCTTTCAAGAAATAAAATTAGAAACAAAAGATACATTTGTTAACATACACTAAGAGATAAGTCCAGTACACTGTGAAAAAAGTTTGTTAAAATTTTAAAAAGTAAGTTACCTGGTTGCCTTAAAATTTTGAGTTAATTCAAAAAAATTGTTGTGTCAACTAACATTTTTAAGTTGAATTAACTCAAAATTTTAAGGAAACCTTTTAAGTTGAACCAGTTTTTTACAGTGTATTCATGAATATCAGCTGACGTCACTCACATCTCAAACATGTCTTCCGCCATTTTGAGTACTTGAAGTGGTCGCAAAAGAACTAGAAGCTATGCCTTCAATATGTTGTTAGCATCAAAATCTATTTTTGCAACACTAAGAAGGCTCGACACAACATGATACTTTGCTCGAAAGTATTTCCTGTGTCTTTACACAAGAACTCGAGCATTGAGAACATTGTTTGTGTACACAGAGTTTACTAAAAATAAGGTTTTGAACAACTAACTTTGGTTGTTATGGCGTCCGCTCGCCGCCATCTTGCTGGTCAAGATGTATCGATCTCCGAATGCGACGTAAGGAGGGAGGAGAGTAAAGATGGATAGCTCCTAAAGCATAATTCATATAAATGCACTGATAATTTGTTGTTTTGTAAAAAAACAATATTGACCTTCTAGTTGAAAAAGGGGCCTCATATGAGATTCATTCATTCGCATTCGGAAATCGATTCTTTATGTCTGGCAAAGATAGCGAGCAGACACCATAACAGCCAAAGTCAGTTGTTCAAAACCTTTTGTTTTAGTAAACTCTGTGTACACAAACAATGTTCTCAATGCTCGCGTTCATGTGATCCAGGTGATACTTCGAGCAAAGTTTCATGTTGGGTCGTGCCTTCTTAGTGTTGTAAAAAAATAGTGGAAGAATGCATCAGGGATCGAGTAGGCATCACATCACCACCAAGATATTTTTTTAAGTAGCGTTTCTTTTCATGACAGTCGAGTTGCGAAATGTTGACTTTCGTAGCCATTTCCCGTATTCGTAAAAATCATAGACAGTAAAAGATAAGAAATCCGTAAATCTTAGCAAGCTAGCCAATGCTTGTCAGTAGCCTACTGATACTCGGTAGGTACTCAAGATGGCGGCAGGCAAATGGAATGACGTAAAAGGTCACATGACTGATATTATTCCAGATCTTATCCTTTCCGAAAGGGTTTTGTAGCACTAGGAGAAACATTGGCTGCGTCCAAATAACCACACTTGTGGTCTCTGCACTTGACCACTTGACTACTAACATGACGTTTTCCTGTATATGCCTAAGTGTTCTACTGGGTGTGAAGATCCCAAGCGTGCATGTAGAATTATTCACCTGATGGGACACACTTTACAAGTGTAAAATGTCAATGACTTAGTGGCAGCAATTTGCACCAAAACATATTTGTTTGTTTTTTTATTTAGGCTACTTAAAATATGTATTTTTTTTTATTTTTTTAAATGAATACATAATCCCTCTGAAATTTGCTGAACTTAAAGATTATCTACACTTATCTGAAACTTTCACACGCAGAATTCTTTGTACTTGTTAAAACTAATGTTAACCTAATTTTCAGGGGTTGTAAATCTTTCAAATAAAAAAGTTCTTGAGTATCGTGATCTTTATTTTAAGCAAAAGAATCGTGATTCTCATTCCATACAGAATCCTGCAGATCTACTTTTGATTGAAGACTTTGGATTGCTAAAAAATCTGAGTACAGTCCATGACATTGCTAAGACTGAAGAAAAAGCGTTATTTCTCTTCTCTGTGGGTTGTGTGGTGATGGTTTGCAAAAGTTCAGGTTGATGTCTGCCGTGTCTTTTTGCAGTCCGCATGTGTGTCTGTCACTGTGGTTTCTGGCACAGCTGAGCGACAGAATCTCTGCCAGACGGCTCTCGGTCCTTTTTGCCGAAACGAGGCGCGAGGGCCGAATGGAATTAAAAGAAAGAGCGAACGGAAAGAGTCGTTGGAAAAAAAACGAAAACCAGGGTAGAAGAAAAGATTACAGCCAAAAGGTAAAAATAAAAACAGAAACGAAGCTAAACTAAATGAAGGGATGTGTGGAATTTAGAACAGCAGAAAACAGCAGTGAACGGAAAAAGTGAATGAGATGGAGAAGACATACAGAATGAAAGAGCTGCATGGAGAGAAAGAGAGGGTCCTAATCCCCTAACAGACAGCTTTGTGGTGTGACTGACAGCCCAGTACGCTGGACTAGGGCGGCACTAGAGGGGGTCTTAAAGGGGTGTGAGGGTAGAGGGATTATCCACCCATCGCTCATACACCCCTGAGACAGGGTCAAGTGGTACAGACCGTTGGCTCTTGTTCTCTCACGTACTTTCACACATCCATTGAGGAACTTACTCTGTTTTGTTTATGGTTTTGATTTGCAAATGTCGCATTAATATGGAGGAATAAATCAAAACACCCCCTTCGCTCAAAGCCCTCTCCTTTGTCGTCATAATTAAGTTTCTTGAAAGATGGTTTAGATGACAATCTAGCCCGGCTGGGACTCAACAGGAGTCCAAAATATATAAATATTAATAGATATAAACATTTTTGAAAACGACAACCATCACAGCAGTATTTTACAGCCTCTTTGTTGAGGATATACACTGTCCGCTTGTTAAATCATAACATTCTAAAAAAACTGAACACAATGTTTTCTAAGAGTATACGCACACCGGCGGCGACAGGCTAACATATTTAGCATTTTGAAGTAGACGCTATCTGACTAACCCCTCGTTCAGACAGACAGCGATGTTATCGATGTGTGTCGCTCGTTTCTTTCAATGAGGCGTTTCTAAATCTGCTTGTCATAAAGAAATGAGTACCATCCATGCCAGGAACCGACGAGAGAAGGATGACGTGAACTCCACTGCTTCGTTCTCATTGGTAGTCGCTCCCGAAATTCGCTCGATATTTGCATAAAGTTAAACTTTTCTTAACTGTCTTGCGTCGCTGGACACGCCCATACGGTCGCCAACGGTCACTTTCGCTCGTGTCGCCGGAAGTCGCCCGGTTTCCATTGAAATGAATGAGATTGCGTCGCTCTGCTGATCGCTGGCTGTCTGAATGGGGCGTTAGCTTGCGCTATTCAATGTGCACTTCCAGGGTACGATACCTCCAAGTTGTTCTAGATGCGACTCAATGTAGCGCTGCGCGGCGCTGAGCTGTACATCCGGTGTGCGACCCCCTTAAGTCTTCACTCGCTTCATATTTATTCATATCAAACATTTAAGCTCTGTTTTTCTAAACTTGCGGTGTACAGTATATTCTCCAAGCTCACGACATCCCAGACAACAATACTTTTACAATTCATAAAAGATGAATTACTTCCTGGGCATCAGGGATTTGGGGATGGAGATAAAGGTAAGTGTCACTATTTTTTGGGAGTTTTACACTGCACTGTGATGGTACATTCACACGGGACGTAACTGTGAGCGGTTCTCCTTCACTTTTAATGGGTGACGTCATGCGTTGCCGAACTGAACTATGGATCTGTCAACGTCGCTAGTTGCTCGTGGCAGAAGTTGAACATTTCTCAACTTTTCAAGCGCCAACGTGTCCGTCAGCCAATCAGTTCGCTTTATGCAGATAACCTAGTGCAAGCCAGCCAATTACGTTTATGCAAGACTGGAGCCTGTATTGCGGACACTTTGATTGGCTGTTGGCCATGCTTCAGACAAGCCTTCCGTCAATTGTTAACGCTTTTGCAGGTGCTTTAATCCAAATCAATTTATACAGCACATTTAAGGATTACATTTTTATCATTACAGCGTAAAAAGTAAAAAATTGGTAACACCTAAAAAGGTGAAGTTTTTTCAACTTAAATTGTCCTCCTTTAAGGGAAACATTTAAGATGAAAATTGTTCACTTAAAGTGAGAAAATTGAAGTTTATAAAACTTTGAAATACGTTTTTAAGTAAAGCAGCTTTAACTTATGCCTCCTGAGAATAAAACTTGTTGCTTTTGTACGGCTAACGCAGTGCTCTACCAAATATGCTACAAAAACAAGTACATTTATATAAACATTATCATTCAACATAAACTTTAAACAAAAATCAGACATCGTATAGGACCTTTGACCAATTAATTGCAGTCGTATGGACTAAAATATTCCTTTAAGACAGTACATTCTCAGAAAAAGCTACAAAAGCTGCCACTGAGGTGGTACCCTTTCAAGAAGTACACCTTTGTACGTAAAGAGTGCATATTGGTACATCAAAGGCACATATCTGTACCAAAATGATACATATTAGGACCTTTTTAAAAGTTATTGTCCCAATGATAGCTTTTTGAACTTTTTTTCTGATAGTGTAAGACACATTAAACACTTTGTTTACATCTCAATGACACATTTTGGCTCTAGTCAAATGAAAAATGCCATCTATTCACCAAAGGATAATGACTGCCTCAAAACCTTTGTGTGAACCTGGTTTAAAAAATATATTCACATTCAAAACTCATAAAATAGATGATCCTACTTAATAAATCTGCTCATTTTTTTTCTTTTCATAAATGATCTGTACCAGAGAGACTGACAGACAGTGAAGCTGTGTTTTGCTTCATGATGTGATATTTCCCCCAGAAGAAATGGCAGCACCCTGTAGATGAGATGTGAGGAAGAGACAGAGGGGGAGTGTGCAAGGTGAGGACAGACCAGTTTCATCCGCACCCCATTTTACTTCCGAACCCAAACGAAACTCAATACCTGGCTCCTACTGAGTGAGAGAGAGACATACAGGGAACACCGCTGTTTGACGATGCCTATCAGAGACTATTCAGTCCAGATCTGGGCACTTACTCATGAGGAGAGAGAGAGAGAGAGCCTAACATGAACCAGGTGGGTAGAAATACATGCACAGATGAAAACTCTGCAAATTTAGGTAGAGATGTAACTGATAGTGTGTGTATAACAGAATAAAAAACAAGACACGCTGTCTCTCTCATTCTGAACTCTCAGTGTACACATTTATGCACGCATGATGTCATTTATGACTGGGGCCACACACGTCCAGTTGTAATGTAAAAAAACTGCTGATATGTGTGTTCGATCGCATTTTCTGACTGAAGGTTTGTGCTTACCTGCTGATTTGTCAGCAGAAGGGGAAAATATATCGGACAACCTCAGCATGCTTCAGGAATTCAGACATGCACAAACACACACACAGGGAACATATGGACCTGTCGAAAATGTCCTACACACAGCATATTAATATCTCCAAACATATTTTCGGAAGAAAATATGAGTCGCGTTCGACTGTGACTAAATCATGTTACCGCTATGCTATGGTTTCTAAAGTGGTTAGTGCATGGTTAAGTGGTTTCTATGGTGGTTTTACGGTGGCCAGCGATAGCCCAGACCCAAAACAACACAAAAGAACACAAACATGCAGACGATCTATACACACAGAGCCCTACACACACAAGACCCAGCACAAAAAGCCTAGGAAAGGGGACTGCTGGATTGCTAAGTCTTTGTCCTTCTTCGCCACACCACAAACCCCCACACCCTTATGCCTGGCATTTTAACCTCCCTTTATTTAGGTAGAAAAAAAAGAAAGAAAAACCTCCATCTGTTCTCCCTCCCGTGGATCTGGAGTTATACTACAGCAGGACTCCAACAGAGAGAGAGAGAGAGAGATGCAAGGAAAACTCACTACCGGGGAAGGAAAGGAAAAAACTAAGAAAAAAGAAAAGTGCAGACGGACAGGGTAGGCGAAAGCTAAGGACGGATTGATTTTCTTGCTGTTTAGCGCTAAAGCACTGAGAGCCACCACTGAGAACGTGGGAGTCACATGGGTCTTACAAATGCAGCTGAATTACTCTCCGACAGCCAGACCCAGACCAAATCTTTCTGCACTATTTTATCTCGGAAAGAAATTCTCCGGTATGAATTTAGACACGTTTAAATGTTTAAAAAAGATTAAGCCGAAAGCATCATCACATAGCCAAAATATTTAATAAACAAACCGTCGAAAAGCATAAACATGTGGAACTTTGTGAATGAAAGACATTGAGATTCTGCGAAAAGACTGGCTGCGCTTTTTGCGACGTTCGGTGTGTGCAGATTTCGAGTGAGCCTGCTGATAGGTAATCACTCTGCCTTTAGAAATCAAGAGTATTCAAAAGACAATGTGTATGTGTGTGTGTGTGTTCGGATTGGCACAAACCCGTCAAACCACCCACTTTGAAAAGACAGGCAACAGAGTGGAGAAACACAAGCAACTATTTAAACCCAGCACACACACACACAGAGAGTCTGGCCAAACATGTGTAATATGAGAGACAGGCTGGATTAAGAGACAGGAAGACTAATAGAAAGAGAAAGTAAGAGAATAAGGGGAAAGGTGGATAGGGGAGAGGGAATCCATTGAGACCAGAATCATTTTTAGAGAATGATTTAGTGTTTAAATGGGGGTATATGTGTTAAGACGTATGCATGTGTGTGTTTGTGTGTTCGAGGTCTTTCATCGAGACCTCTTTTGTTCTGAGGGGAGGAGAGACCCTAAAAGCAAGCGATACGCTACTGAAGAAGGGATAGGAGTCAGGCCTCGTAGGAAATTTAACCCCTGAAGTTGGATTTCATCCAGCGCTCTGAGCTGTAACATTTGTTTTAACAGACGTATGAGCTAAAGCTTTTCTGCAGAAAGGAAAGAAACAGAAGAGCGAGAGAAAGAGAGAAGGAGTCTGAGAGAGAAAGAAAGAGGTGAAACTCAAAGCCAACTGCACTCAGATGTGCATCTCAAGGCTGGGTTGAATTATAAGAAACGCAGCAGAAATAGCGGTGCGATATTAAAACATGTCATGGGCTTCAGGGGCCGAACTGGAGCTGCTGCCCAGCTCATGAATACAGGGTTCACCCTGCCGCCACCCTGCCTGTAGCATAAACACACAAATACACTCACAAACATTAAATGGCTCTCTTTCTGCTGAGGAAACGTGAATTTGAACTGTGCTGTCGAACCAAAAACAACGGCAACAGCGTACGAACTTACCCAAAAGATGAAAAGGAATAGTTCACGCAAGGATAAACATCCTTACTCGGCTTCAGTGAAGAGCTTCCTAAAATCTCTCTAAAGTACTTATCAAGCTTATGTTCAGTGTGGTGCATCACAACATTGTACTAGGGTTAGAGAAGCACCAATTTTTAATTTTTACACCAATAGCCCATTATTTAGACAGCCATAAACGATGCAAATACCGATAGTTTGGTGGTTATATAAACCTGCATTAACTAAATTCTAAAGATAATATTTTATGTTATTCATTTACATAATGACAATTATTATTGAACATTAAGCTTGTGATGTTTCTTTACATTTTCTATACACAGAGCTCAAATTCACTGCATTTCCATGACTATCGTCTGTTTTTTGAACATTGGTCGATAGCCAATAGTGTTAAAAAATGCTTTAACGACTGAAACTGATTATTGGCCGATATATCGGTGCATCTTTAGCCAGGTTTGATATTAATGACATCATACATCATGGTGCGTTATTTGTATCAAATTCAGTGGGGCGGTGACTTCTTTTTATTCGAGGGCAAACGATGCGAAGCTCGTCACAACATGTATGTAGCCCGTCATGTGTGTGGTTCATCATTTCAAAATAGGGATGCACCGATACCACTTTTTTGGAATACGAGTACGAGTACTTGCATTTCAGTACTTGCCGATACCGATACCGAGTACTTAATAAAAAATGTTATTTAAATTTACAGGTAACAGCTTTAGTCATATAATTTAACAAAAAAAACAAAGGACTAGTTTTCCAGTTTGTTGTAAACTCTGCCTCTTTGGACAACACAACCCCTTACACGCCTCTCAAACATAGACATTTCTCAGACCGTGGTATCGATCCCTGGTATCGGGGGACTTTTAACGAGTACGAGTACTTTAGAAAAGGTGGTATCGAGGCCGATACTCGATACCAGTATCGGTATCGGTGCATCCCTATTTCAAAATATGTGTTCTGCGCGTCTTATCGAAAAAAGTGTCTGCTGCAGACGCGTCTACAGGGTTTATGATTAAAGTTGCCAGATACTCGCTTAATCTCATGTATAATCAGAGTTTAGTGTTAAGTGAATGTCTTGCGAGTATTTTGTGAACGTGAGCGTATCTTTTATCATAAACCGTTTCTACGCATGTGCAGCAGGCACTTATTTTGACAAGACGCATGATGCACATGGTTCACATGACACTCCGAACACATATTTTGAAGTCACCACCAGGCGCCATAGATCAAATTATAATTGACAATGAATTGAAAAGCTTTACAGAAAAAAAATAACCAATAATATAAAACAATCACAATGCAAAAAATTCTTTAGGGAATAGGGAATACAAATCCACTTTTTTGGAATACAAGTACGAGTATGATTACTTGCATTTCAGTACTTGCCGATACCGAGTACTTAATAAAAAAACATGATTTAAATTTACAGGTAACAGCTTTAGTCATATAATTTAACAAAAAAACAAAGGACTAGTTTTCCAGTTTGTTGTAAACTCTGCCTCTTTGGACAACACAAGAGGCATTAACCCCTTACACGCCACTCAAACATAAACATTTCTCAGACTGTGGTATCGATTCCAGGTATCGAGGGACTTTTAACGAGTACAAGTACTTTAGAAAATGTGGTATCGAGGCTGATACCCGATACTAGTATCGGTATCTGTGCATCCCTAATTTCTTACTTAGTATTTTGATCTTGTTTTCAGTAAAAATATTTAAAAATTCTTGAATTAAGATGTATTTTCTTAATGAGCACAAATGACATAGGAAAATAAGTCTAGTTTTTAGACCAAAAATATAAACTTTAAGTAAATTAGTGCTTAATAGAAGCAAAAAAAATCTGCCAATTAAATAAGAAAACTTTTCTTGAAATAAGTTAACTTTTTTCATAAACACTTAATTTAAGATATTTTTCTTATTCTATTGGCAGGTTTTTTTTTTTGCTTTTTTTAAGAACAAATTTGCTTAAATTTTATATATTTTTTTTTGTCTAAAAACAAGAGTTATTTTCCTAGGTCATTTTGCGCATAAAGAAACTACATCTTAATTTAAGAATTTTTAGATATTTTTACTGAAAACAAAACAAAAATACTAAGAAAGAAAGTCGTTTTTGCAGTGCATATTAGGGCTGTGAATTGGCAAGAATCTTGCAATATGTTACAATACAGTGGTTGTGATGCAATATGTTACAATACACTGCAGTAAAGTAAAACAATGCCATATATTGAGATATTTAGGAAAATAATAGGATATAATTTAAGAAAGCATTGAGAACACACCACCATAGATAATCTTAGCAAAACAATTTGTGGCACGTCCCTAAGTTAGTACTTCCTGTCACTGTTTAATTTCAGAGATAAAAAGAATGCTATCTAGTGGTCAGGCTGTAAACTCCAAACAAAACAACTGCCATGAATCTTGCTGTTTTTCTTTTTTGATAAAGTATTGCCCAACAAAATGCCATGATACTCGCGTATATATTTTTTTACACCCCTAAAACATATGCCTTCAAAATAATTAAAATATAACGCACGGGTCACATAAACCAGGCCCCCCCTTGTGTACGGCGCATTCCTTCGTGGCCACCAAAGAAAATTTTGGACAAAAATCTGTTCTTAAACTCAACATTTACATTTTTTTTAGGTTTAATTACACAGAATTCATGATAAATTTATATATTTTACAAAATGTCATAAAACTTGGGCCCCCCTGGCACCATCTCGCGGCCCCCAGTTTGAGAACCACTGACATAAACTACTTCAGTGATGCTTTCAATGTCTGAAAGGGACATCACAAATGTAGAAGAAATATTGCATGCAGGGGAAAGTCATTTACTGGTTGTAACCTTAAGTAAATAATGGCAGAAATTTCATTCAATTTCATTGGCTGAACTGCTCTTTTAAGAGAACAGCGCTGATTACAACCATTGACTGGCAGTTAATTGTAGCCTTCGTGATTTGTTTTATGCTTTTACAAGTTATCAATTACAATAGCAGGAAACAGCGCCGCTGGTGGGACTGGTTTATGTTTCCTAACATGATGTGAGTCTTTGAGTCGCAGTGTGCCGATGAACCGTGGGAGTGCAGTATGCTGTCGTTACACTGGACCGCGGCCCTATTGCTGTCACTGACTCTGAGTACTGCGCTCTGCTTTCTATAAGAGACGACTGTGTGTGTGAGTGAGTGGGACAGGAAGCCTTCAGGGTCATGATCCATTGACCATCTCTCACACTCTCTAAGTAGGCCATGTCAAACCCCAGGCCTCCTCACTGACAGCTTCAAACAGTCACACACATACAAATACATATAAACATACACAGACGTTTTATTAGTGAGGACCAGACATTGACACAAAGCTATACTAAGATAATATTGACTGTATCCCTACCCTCATCCCAACCTAACCTCTTACACAAACTTGTAGACATACTAGGAGAGGACTCAGCACTTCAATGTCTTCTCACAAGTCATGTTTTTGTCACATTTATTTGGTCACAAGGGTTTCATAAAGATACAATTCCTTGCTGGTCGTACCACAAACACACACATACAAGACTTCTGTCAAGTTATTCTTTACAGTACAGGCCTTAAATAATAATATAATAAATAATAAAGAGTCAAAATCAGACTACAACAGTAAAATGACAATCGAAGTGTTTGTGCATGTGCACACTTTGAATACAACAGCAGATGCCCCAGTTTCAGTTATTTTCTGTCATGTCGTGTTTTTAACTGTAGAGACGACAATGTAAATTATGTCTGGCTCCGTGTGTCTGTCTGCCGCTCCCATTTACAGCTCTGAGATCAGTCACCTTCGACCTCAGCTGTGGCACTGACCTCATTACAGACCAACAGACGGACTCCAGAACAAACAAAAAAGATACCTGAGTTATCTGATATCAAGAAGACTTTGAGTTCTCAGTTATGCTACATTGTAGTAACATCTTGTTAAATAACAAGATCAAGGCAAACATTCGACACGCAATGTGAATAGCACAGCTCAGATCATTTTGAGCACAGATTGGAACCCTTAACAAAGATTAGTTGGGTAGGTTTCTCACAACCAAAACCAAGTGGCTTTAAATCCTCTAATCTCCATTTGGTCTCAGTCTAACCTCATTACTGTCCTTGAGAAACAATTGAGGTATTAAAGAGATCCTTCAGAGTCTATCAGCCATGCAAAGTTGTGTTCTTTTGTTTCTGAATATGAGAGCTGATCCCAGATCAGAGCTTAAAGCAAAAGACGACAGAGAGGCAGGGAAGTCATCAGTCAATAAAAGTGTGTCTGGCGATATGGGCTAATCTTTCGTAATAAGGCCTGTCTGCGCAGGGGCGCTCTGCCTGAGGCTAATTAAGTTTACGATTCAGTGCTAATAAACCGAAGGGGAAAACACATTTTTAGGAAAAATGTGCTTCATACAAATGTGTAAACTTTTGTTTGGAAATTGGTAAGAAGTTGTTTACGGGTCCGAATTAAAAGAGCCCAAGTCTATTCCATTTTCTGGTCCCTTGAAAGGTTTTGGTGTCCTCCAAAGAGAGTTTTTATCCCACCGAGTCAAAAGAAGTGTGATTGTTATAAAAGTAATAGCACAGCTCGCCTCAACAACCCCACAATTTGAGGTACCATTCACGTCTATAGCACAAACAGTACAATGCCTACACCTATCCTTATCTTTCTATTCATCCCCACTTTGCCCTGTCATTTCCCGAACCCAACCATAATGGTGTTTGTGTGCTTGTGTTTGTGTGTGTGTGTGTGTTTGACCCAGTCTGGACCTTATGGCAGTAGGAGGGGAAGATCCTGATTAGTAACGGCAGTTTGTGTGTGAACTTAATAAATGACACACAAACACACACAAATGCACAGACAAAAAGCCTTCCTGCCCAATAGTCATGTGACTCTATAGATCTCTGAATGGATTTAACCAAAAGAAAGAGAGAGAAAGAGAAAAACTGAGATCAGAAGTAAAGGTCTTAACATGTGTAGCAGCAGGTGGGTGCAGACCCTGATCAGCTTTTTACTTAAAAAATGAGTCTGATGAGTTTAACTGACCCTCTGTTTTATACATGTGCCGTGTCCATCTCTGTTCAAGTATCATGTCTTAAAGTGAGGCGGTCAAGTTTCCGAGAACTGTCGTCACATACCTGCGCGCACAAATACACATAGACTCAAACAAACACGGAGGTGATGAGAGATCTTCTGAACGGGACCACACACATACACACGCACAGTTATACAACGCTGTAAGGGTTTGGGAGGCCCGGCCCCTGGGGGACCACTCACAGGAACACACCGTTCACCACGTTCTCCAAGAATCAAACCGTTTGTGGGACAATATATGTCTCATCAATTGTTTGTGGAAACTTAAATTAACACCTCACAAATGTCTGCATGTGTTTCAGCGCACAAAAGTGTGTTTGTGTCAACATGTGTTCCTTATATTTGCATCACACAGCCCATGAACACACTTCTGGCTGCCTCCACAGGGAAGGCGCCTTTGTTTCCCCTTTTCTATTGCTTTGTGTGTTTGTGTCTCTGTGTGTGTGTGTGTGTGTGTTTGTGTTTTTCTCTCTCTCTGTGTGTGTGTCTGGTGTGCAGGCAGGCTGCAGTTATTCTGCCACATCAGCTGAGAGCCATTTTCACAGCTCCTGTTGCTGAGCGCTCGTAAAGCCTCCAGCAGACCCTGAACCACACAAACAATTTTCACAATTTCTCACTGCAGGCTCCTGAGCAGCACCATACAAGCAACAACCTGAAACATCACTATCCTTGACACACAAACTTACACACTATACCCACAATTCCTATTTTATCAGACAGTTTTTTTTGCTGTCTATAAATTCTTCTTCTGCTGCTGCTGCTGCTTTTGAATAAAGCAAATGACTTAGGGCGCACTCATTATCCAAACCAAACCAAACCAAGCCCCAGCGATTGTCACCCCTCCCTAATCCCCCAGGTGCACGCACTCACACTGTACTATTTATCGATCCGAGTCCGGGCGCGCTTTCGTCATTAAGATGGGATTGTTTTGAAAAAAGCAGGAAGTTCTCTCTTAACACTGGAACCCTCCGTAATGATAAGTCTGTGTCGTTTGGTGCGCGATTACAGACAGCCCTCTCACATGTCATCATATTGCTTAGTTGATCTGTCACGTGTGCAGCTCGGACATTCACGTAACCATGCAGCTCGCATCAAAAGATTTTTACGAAGGCAGATGAAGGTGAGCGGTGGCGCAACTGACGTCTTCACCTTTTGAATCGCACTCAGGCGCGATTGCGCTCACACTGAGCCCAAGTGAACCGCGCTCCGGCCCACCTCTGCAACCCGGCCGCGGCGCGATTAACCGATCCGCCCCCGGGCGCGGTACAGAGCGATCACACTAGTCAAACAAACCAGGCTTTGGGGGTCAAACGCGCCCGAGCGCGGTTTGGTTTGGATAGTGTGAGTGCGCCCTTAACCCTACCCCAAAAAGAAACTTAGCACATATATTAAGCTACACTAGCATTATCACAACACAAAGTAATAATAATAAAAATGCTCTCTTTCTCCTTTAACCAAGGCATAGTGGGCACACACATATTTGACTATTCTGAAATAAAACCTCTTTTTTAAAGGATTAGTCAATTTTCTTAAAACATATCCAGATAATTTACTCACCACCATGTCATCCAAAATGTGGATGTCTTTCTTTATTCAGTCGAGAAGAAATTATGTTTTTTAAGGAAATCATTCCAGGATTTTTCTCATTTTAATGGACTTTAATGGACCCCAACACTTAACACTTAACTCAACACTTACATTTTTTTTAAACTGAGTTTTAAAGGACTCTAAACGATCCCAAATGAGGCATAAGGGTCTTATCTAGCGAAATGATTGTCATTTTTGACAAGAAAAATTAAAAATATGCACTTTTAAACCACAACTTCTCGTCTATCTCCGGTCTTGTGGCACGCCAGCGCGACCACACTCAATATGTCATCACGTCAAGAGGTCACGGATGACGAATCCGAAACTACGCCCCAGTTTTTACAAGTGTGGAGAAAGAGGACCGTTCCGATGTTGTTGTATGTCGAATGATACTAATTAATATCTTTGTGTCAGTTTATTGTTTAAAATGGTCCGCAAATGTGCGTTTCATATATGTAACACGTGACCTTTCCACGTCATTACGCAATTACTTAAAGTCACGCTGGCGCGTCACAGGACCGGAGTTAGACGAGAAGTTGTGGTTTAAAAGTGCATATTTTTTATTTTTTCTTGTCAAAAATGACAATTGTTTCGCTAGATAAGACCCTTATGCCTCGTTTGGACTGTTATGTGTTGAGTTAAGTGTTAAGTGTTGGGGTCCATTAAAGTCCATTAAAATGAGAAAAATCATGGAATGTTTTCCTCAAAAAACACAATTTCTTCTCGACTGAACAAAGAAAGGGATCAACATTTTGAATGACATGGTGGTGAGTAATTAATCTGGATTTTTTTCTTAGGAAAATTGACTAATCCTTTAACAAAAGGTGGATACAGTCATGAATGGATTGATTTCAATGCAAAAGACCTCATCTTTAAATGATCTTGGTTTGTTTTATATATACATATTTATTTATTTATTTACAAGATTCTTTCATTTGAAGCATATTAGGAGTTTTTGAACTCACTTTTGATTTATGTAATAATATCAATGAGCCACTTTGATTGTCTGCTCTAATTCAAAGCTTGCATTTGCCTCATCTTAAAACTCTGAGACTGGTTAACCAGCCCTTTAATCTGAGGCAATTAGCCTACGATAAATTAATTATTAAGAATCCATTGGGGGTAACATTTTAATGTCTTTGAGAGTGAACGGTGGTACAATAGGTCCATCTCTGTCCCACACACGCAGCTCCTGTGACATTTATGATAGCACAGATCCTACAGTTATGTCTGAATTTATTATGTGAAAACCCTTTGCATTGAGCTGTATACAAATGACAAGCCATTACTGCAGCACACCGTGATTTAGAGACTAGGACGTGAAACCTTCTGAACCATTAGTGACCATATGGGATCGAATTTCCTGTCCAGTGTCTTCTTAACATAGTCAGTTGTACGAATTACACGGTCCTCCGTGACCCCGAGAGCATTCATCATGAATGGTGTTTGCTCATCCAAGAACAGCCGGGACCCAAGGACATACACACTTTGTTTTGTGTGTGTAAACAAAGATCCTAAGTGTGAAAGTCAGAAAGTGAAGGACACTTTAAGACAAGCACGATTGAGAGTGAAACGATGCAAAAGTTTACTAAACAAAGTTTCTCCTCGCGTCTTATTCATCCATGTCAATATCTATTCTACAATGACATTAATTTGCATTGTCTGTGAACAAATACCATTTTAGTTTTATAGATTTTCTTACCCTAAGCAGACAATTTCAAGGTCATCTTTGTGCTGTAATCACATTTTCTGAAGCCTTTCTTAAATTCAAACTGACATTCATGGCTTAGAACATATTGATTTCTGTACATTTAAGGATGCGCCCCACTGTTTAAGCCCCCCTCCATCATTTTTCAAGTCTGCCTACTAGTTCCTCTGAAAGCTACACGTGTTTCTAATTTTGTACGAGGACTACAATGGCGAGATGGAGAGATGGAGAGAATGATGGGAGAATAAAAGATTCCACAGGTGCAAGACTTCATCTTCAAAGCACTGAGGAGTATATGTTCACTGAACCCTATTAAATATACAGCACTGCCAACATTGTAACCTTCATATGGCTACTTTCTGTGCAGACACAGTGTAGAGTTCTGTATTTAGCCTGAGGCAAAACCACACGATGCAGATGTGCAGTAAGGAGATGCCTGCATGCACAGCTTAAAAATGCAAATGTCAGAAGAATACAACAATGCTTGTGTTGTAGATGTGGTCATAGCCATTACTAAAATTCATGGGCCTCAGAAAGGGTTCTCCTTTCCCAGGGCCCAATGTGAAAATATAAAAGACGCCCTTGGTGAGACTTTGCATGTTTTTTTTGTTCTGTTCAATGTTTGTGTGTGTATGAGCTATGTACTATTATACATTAATAGTGTTGTAATTACATGAGACCTACGTGATTGTATGAAGTAATTAAAATAGATGATGAAATTACTTATTTGCGTAATTAAGAGTCATTTCTTTGGCTGATAATTGTATAAACATATCTACGTTTATTTGCATCTGGTTTTTTAAATGACCCATTAAACTTGGCGTGAAATTTAACAAATTTGGAAAACCTAAGGTGTGAAAAATCCAGCCCCGCCAAATCTATTTCAAGTCGGTTACAAGTGATTTAATCGATTACAAGTGATTGTCAGTCAGAAGTGCTGCTGTTCTCACATCCAGGTAAAGGTCAAGCAGAAAACGCGCGGTCACGGTCCAGCCTCCCCGCGCGCTCCCGAATCAAATTAGGTCCCCACAAACCCCTACCAGATTAACACAAGCAAAACCCTCATTAAGAGCGTCTGCCAGCGGCCACAGGGACAGAATAACCTCCTCCATCCCCCCCAGCAGCATCTGTCGAAGCGCATAGCCGGTATATGCGCCACATGGACACATTAAAATCCTATTCGTCTTTCAAGAGCTCGTGGCACCACTAATAGCCCCTCATAACCCACATACCGATTTAGTCCGGGCACACAAGTGCTCCCACGACGCCGGGTGTCCATTTAAACAACCCGGGTAATGACAGAAGGGCGAGAGAAAGAAAAGCGCTCGTTTAAAGTCTGCTCGGCCATAAATCGTCGTTTATTTGCCGGACACGCAGTTTGCGTGGCTTTCTTTGGTATCCACTAAATGAATTCACAGTTGCTTGGTTGCAGAAACCTCCCCCTTCTTTAGAGATACATAATAAGGCAAATCTTGCCGTAAATTACCCGGTTTTCGTTCCTGTAGTAGTGAAACCGTGTCACCTCCGTGACTAGAGTAGTAAATTTTGCAAGAAAACGGGACGTATTGTCCATCGAAAGTTAACACTTGCGTGTAAACCTCTTTCCTGTCAGAGTAAACACCTTCACGTGTTTTCCACATTAGTGGAAGGTGTCGAGCAAGAGTGAAAGTTTACACCTTGGGAGAACTAAATCTTTTGTTTTAACTATAATGTCATGACAGGAAAGAAGTTGGCGGGTAAAGGAGCAGTGCACCTTGCCTTTCTCACAAATACAACATTTTACAAAGGTTACATTGTTCATAAAGGTTTTTTTTTAAAGAAACTTGGTGTTGAGCAATTCATACCAATCTAAGTAGAGCGTGCCTCGGAGAAAAACGCGGCGTGGTAGCTCACCGAGGCTGCTGCTGTCGTAAAAACCCTCAACGCACAATTGTCAATGAAATGCGGCATTTATTAGTCTGGCGAGATTGATGCTCGTAACTTCTGCAGACTCGTGATTATCCACTAAGGGGCTGTCTGCGTAATAGAGCTTAACACTTTCCTCTTGTGAGACGTGACGAATTTTTAAGCCGTCCTTCAACGCTCAACCTAACGATTTGTGCGAAAACACAATCGGCTCTTCTCAAAAAAATAAATAAATAAACACGAAAATAAACGCCGTGCTCAATGCCTTAGTTGCGGCTCTTACCTTTTGTTCAAGGAATTCCAGTAGATGGGCTCCATGTTGGTCGCCGCGATCCCGAGTAAATCCACTAAGAATATCAGGAGAATTCCCAATCCATTTTCACAGCCACGACTTGCCATCTCAAATCCCGAATTCCGCCTTTTTACTCCCATAAAAATCTGCGGGATATTCTCTCTGGACACAAAGCGTGTGTGCTTGAACCCAAGGGGCTGTAGGTGAATCCGTCAGGGACAACGTGTTTTGGGAGCCTGCATGAATAACACCTGAACCCACGCGGTAGTAGAATAGGCTAAACAAAGGTGTAAGCTATGTGAGTTTAAACAGAAAATTCCACAAATACAAAATAAAGTAGCTCATGTGTGTTTGTTTCTCTGAGACGCGCGAACAACACAGCCGCAGTATCAGTCCCAAAAGACGTTTGTTGCTATCTTTTCAGCAAGAGTTTACTTTTGATATGTTTTCTTCGCCGCGTTTTGATCTTAACTTCACTCCTTATTCACTCTCACTTTAATGTTTTTCCAATAGTCAAATTAGGAATAACGTAGTAGGCAAATCACGATGGTGGATGGATGGTGGTTTGAAATGAGAGAGCTTTTCTTCGCCTCGCACAGTCCCATCTTCAGAAGAACATGTTGATGTTGGAAAGATTTCTCCTCAGGTTTTTTCTTTAATGCCTCAGTGACTCCAATAATTCCGCATACACAGATTTTGGGGTAAATGTTAAGACAAGCAATTCACATCCAGATAATTAACAAAAAAATGACCGAAACTAAAGCAATTGATGCAGACGGAAAGCAATACAAATGTATTGAGAATTATTGCCAGGTTTTCCAGGGTGGAAAAAACAACCCAATCCTTATTCATGGGTCTCGACTGCAGAATGTGCTCGGATGTGGTAAGTCATTAGATAGTTCATTTCTGATCTGTCCTGCTTGAAATCTCTCGACGTGTCTTTCTCACTGGTTGAAAATCCGACTAGTGAGGCTTGTTCCCAACGCTAGGCGCACACTGACAGACTGAGTTGTTTGAGAAAGAGAGAGAGGGGGGGAGGGAGGAGGGGAAAGGGGAGGTGTGTGCGCTCAAATAAGAAAAATCCCATCTTCCGGCTGGGGTGCGCACTAACGGAGCGGATTTTTCTTTGGGGGATTTTTTTTTCGGATGTAAAGGTGGTATTAAAACCACATCAGTTATCAACTTATATTTATTTAAATATATCATGCAACCATAAGTTTCCTATGCTCCTGTAAAGGATTCTTAATTTCCAGGCATGAAAATGCCAGAATAGTCTCCGGACGAAGTTTATTATGCGTTTCTGTTAAGCTCTATTCCTTTGCGTTTGAAATCACTGGATGTGATCCTTGGCTTCCAATCACGCCGATTACCGCCGTGCATTCAGCAGCGACGGCTTAAAGAGCTACAGCGCCCCCAGTGCGCTCGCTGGCAAATGTGCGTGTAATAGCATTTCATGCTAGTGGTAACGACACTAATAATAAGCTTAGTACGATATGCAGCCGATATAATACATATGTCTGTGCCATTCAAGCGAAAGCCGCTAAAATGATTTTAAACGTTCTCTGTATGTGAAGAATTAATTCATTATATTTGTATGCCTGTCTATTGCACCTGAAAACACAACTGGTGAAAAGTGTATTTTGTTCCAAGCACCTGATGCCAGCCGAGGGAGGCGTAAAAGCTTGCTTACACTGACACCCAGTGGTAAAGTAATGATACTACACCATACTCATGCGGTACAGAAAGATAGATCAGGGTGATTTTTTTTTGGAAAGCCACAGAAAGTAAAGTGTAAGACTAAAATGACATGAATAATACTATTACTTTAAAAAGAATAAGAAAAATCAAACAACATGTCAAATTTATTTGATATTTAAGTGACATTTAATTTTATTTAAAAAAGTGACATTTAAATGACATTTAAAGATGGGTATTTGACAAGTAACATAAACACAAATGTTATTTCTCAAGATTCAAGGTTAACATCTTTGTGGCTGGTTGCTTTCTTTCAATGTTTAAATTGTTTGTATTGACCTTTAGATTTTTGCAATGTTCAATAAAATATTCATGCAGGATGACATTGTGAAAAGTACAGTATACTCTTATAGTCACGCCAGTGTTAAATAGTATACAGCAGGACAATTGCTGTGGTGACATGTAACCAACCAGATGCTGATGTGCAAATACTTGTGGTCACAGTTCAGGTGTGATGTCATCAGTCTGTGATGCAGTGTCTGTGAGACCCGGCTCTCTACCCAGTCTGCGAAGTTTTAAGAGGTAGTCAGAGTGCATAGAGGAATCAGTCAGGTCCACAAACTGCTTATAACTAGCCTGCACCTTCTGAAAGACAGAGACATGGGAGCATGTGAAAAATTGAGGGCATTTATGAGTCAAATGTATAGTATTCCCAAGCAGAAAGGTCAAAGGTCAACACGGTTGCAAGTAAGTCACTGATGCAGCACAGACTAATGGGTGAAACAAACGTCAGAAGAACATCGGCAAAGATAGAGCGATCTCTCATTCTGTCACTTTGTAGCAGGGTGTTGCAGACGCGGGACTGAAGCGGGCACCATTTTAGAGCTGTTCATTTATTTATGATGACCTCATTACAGGGGCTGACCTTAAACTCTGCTTCATACTGGATACGCTCCCCGCAGACCTGCTCCAGACTGTCCTGCAGCTGCTTCATCCTGGAACACACAGACACGTACGCACGGTCACTAATGAAGAAGCTTGGACAAGCGTAGGTGAGGCACTGATGCTGAGACCGAAAAAACATCCCAGAAGTTGTGTCGAAAAGACAGAAGGCAGACATTCGCAAGAAAGTGATGAAATTTCAGAGGTCAGAAAGAAAGAGAGGAGGGCAGTTTTATCCGTGATTTTGCCTGTTATGTAGTTCGGATATATCTTCTGCATGCTTGTCCTCTAGGACTTGTCTTTCTCCTTGGGCCTTCACGTCGCAATCCTCACGAACACTTCTCTCTGCCTTCTCCACACACCTCCTCACATGCTCCTAACATACAGAGTTATGTTATAATTTGAGGCAAAAATAAACTAGCTAATAGGACAACTGTATAGTATTGTATGCAAGTGATTAATATAACTATCTGCCAACAGTAGCAAGTAAACAACGCGCATAACGCTCAATGCACATAGAAAACCATTCAAAAAAGGCGCGCCTGCCACTGCCATAAACACGTTCTGTGTGATACACCTTTAGAAGGTTTTGCATCTGAGCTCTTCATTTGCTCCCAAACGATAGATAAACAGGCATTAATACAAATACCTGGTTTTCATCTTGTAAAGCTTGTATTGTTCTCTCATGGTCCTCATCTGCCCTTTTCTCCAGCTGTTCTCTCAGCTTCCTGCAAGCCTCCTCTACAGCCTGGACCTTCTCCTCCTCCATCTGAGACCTCAGGTCTTCACAGTGAGCTTTGAAGCCGGCCTGCAGCTCTTGCTGGAGCTCCAGCCTCACTTCGGCTTCCAGCCTGTCCCTCGCTCGTAGCGCATCTTCAAACTTTGCCCGAAGCCTCTGGGGAGAGAGATGAAAAAAAGGTCAAGCAGAAAGGACAGTGAGAAGAAAGAAGAGGAAGAGGGATAATATAAAAAAAGAAGGATGAAAAACAGAAGAAACCGGTAGACGATGAAAATGTTGGGTTTAAATCGGAATGTGGGAAGGTAAAGAGATCGCAAGGAGACAGTGGGTGCGAGGGAGGGAGAGAAAGAAAAGGATAAATGATCATTGTTGGCAGGGCAACTGAACTGGGTTTTTGAAGAGCAGAGCCATCTCTGGGTTTGGCTGCCGCTTGCTTTCCCTGGAGAGCAATTACACAAGCAATTACACCCTATTACAAAAGCTCTTCTCATTTCTCTGACACAATAGCAAAGCTCTGACTGCAAGCAGCGTTGGAGTAGCAACCGGATCATTCATTAAATCTGCCGCTCGAACTTAAGGATTACGTTGCTGCTGGACAGGAAATAAGTTGAATTAGAAACAGTTGGACTCTTTTATCAGAAAGTTTTAATCAACTCCTAATAAAAATCTCTCCAGACCGCTTCCGTGGAGACTGAAGTATGGCTTTCTGAATTCCAGGAGACATAGTGGTACAGTCTAGCATGTGTGTATTAATTACTTTTCGATATGGTTCACTTGAGGATTACAAATATCAACCTCCTCTTGCAGTCGAAGAGCAGTATGTTTCTCCTTCTCCGCCAGCAGCTTAAATTCTTCTACAGCGGGGGTGTCAGCCTCGTCCCATCCAATCACAGGTTGCGGTGAACAGACTGACTTTGGAGGCGATTTCAGGTGGTTGTCCGTTTTAGCGTTGAGAGATGAAGACAGACGCAACTGTTCTCCAAGTTCTGCAAGGCCCAGTGGTCACAAATGACAAGAACCATATTATTATTTAGCATTTATATCATATTAATAAATAAAACAAAAGATATTTGTACAATATATATTTTTAGATTTTTTGGGTTTTATGACCTTTAATGCCTGGCTGCCTGTCATTGAGTTAATTTTATTGTAAATGCCTGCAAAGTTAACAGTTTTTTCAGTTTTTTATGTAGTCAAATATGAAATAGAGTATATTTGGCGTGCTGTATGAAGGAAGGCCTTCGAGCTTGGAATATTACTCAAACCCAGAGTACTCACGACACTTTAACTGGGATAGACACCAGGGTAGGGTTGCATCAGTCGTTTGTATATTTTTACTTAAACTGGGACATAAAGTCCAAATTAGAGACTTACTATTAGCTAGTTTATAACTTACTCTTTAGTTTATTCAGCGCACCATTTGTTCTTAAGGCAGAACGTAGCTAGTAGGTCGTAAGCTCTCCGTAAAGTAATGCGTTGTCGCATAGAATGACGTCTATTTTTCTTAAAGGTGCAGTGTGTACATTTTAGCGGCATCTAGTGGTGAGGTTGCAAATTGCAACCAACTGCTCAGTTCACAGCTTAACCCTTGCTTTTGAAGCTACATACCGACAAATATGTCATCGTTGGAGACAGCTTAATAATAAAGTTTCAAAATGGCCACTTCCATGTAAGGGGACCCTCGGTGTATGTCAGTGTTTCCCAATCCTGGTCCTCAAGCACCCCCTCCCAAAAAGTTTTAGATGTCTCTTTATTTAACACACCTGATTTAACTATTCAGCTGGTTAGGGAGACATATGTACCACGTCTGATAAGTTGAATCAGGTGTTTTAAATAAGGAGACATCTAAAACATTTTGGGAGGGGGTGCTCGAGGACCAAGATTAGGAAGCACTGGTGTATGTAGATAAAAACGGCTCATTCTAAGGAAATAAAAACATAACGGTTCATTATGAAAGGTCTTCATACACCCCTGATAATATAGTTTTGTATATTATTTTGCATTTCTATCAAGAGATCCTTCTTAAAATAACACACTGCACCTTTAACCCAATCACAAGCCTTCTAATAGGTAAACAGGAAACAGTCTAAACAGCACGATTTTTCAAAATCATTCATGACTGGCCTGAACTGAAAGTTAAAAAAGACGTTAAAGCATACGTTATCGAACTCAAAACATTACACTTTTAATTGAAAATGTCTATCTCACACATGGAGGAGAAAATAAACAGGAATTAAATTAAAATCTTATTTGAATACACAGAATACAAAACAGTTCTCGCTCGAAAACTGCGGCTCTTCACAATCAATTACGAGCTCATCGATGTGATCTGATCTGGCTGACATCTTAATCCGACCGTTATTCATGGACAGATGCTTTCGTAAATATTCAGTTACAACTTATTGTTATGTTTAAACTAAGTTTAATGATGCACCGCAAAAACTTAGTAGTGTGTAAGTTGAAACTGGTGCGTGCACACCAAAGCTTTTACGCCCGCGGCCGGCGCATGTTTTAAATTGATTCCAATGGAAATTCTGCATTTTTCAAATAAGCCAGCATCTAGCGGTTTTCTTCCGCACTGAAAACCGGCGTTGAGCGCAGAGAGTTGAAATATGTTCAAAAAAGCTCCGCTCGTCAATGTCAGATCTCACGCGGCCGTCCAATCACAGTGGAGGAGGCACAGCAACCAACCGGCTCACAGCTCAAGTATCCCAGCTAAAAAGGGCTCGGCTGAAACCTTTGATTCTTCTGGAGCATTTATGTCTGTTAAGGTGAGACACAACTATAGTTTTCCTTTGGTAAATTGACACTGTTTTTCTCTTTGGCTATATAAGAAAAGACCAAAAGACCCCATTCCAGAAGAGGACTTAGTTCCAGGGGTTGGAGGATGAGGAAGAAGATGGTTCTAATTCAGAGAAGAGCAACGGCACTAGAGCAGAGAAGAGTGGAAAAGGTATAAAAGAAATGCGATGGCAATCCTCCAGGTGTTTAAAGTTTTGGTGTGCACAACCCCTGCCTATTTACGCCATAACTAGGCTATGTTGTAACTAACGCACAGCTGGTCCAACGGGCCCCATCAGAGAATATGGTGATGGGGTGGAGGAGGGGTGCTGCAAAAACTGTCACGAGACAAACTGGATTTGATTGGATTACAGGACCATCCTCCTCCCGAATGTAATTAAATAAACTTCATTTAAAATAAGGATATTACTTAAGAGTCTAAAACAAGATCTCGTTTAATATCGCTAAATGCAAGGAGATGTAATAAATGGATGTCTAGCTTCTCAGATGTTCCTCATAAAGAACTCCAACAATCTCACATGTGACTCCTTAAGAGCTTCATATGAGATCTCAAATTGTCGTAAATTGTGCTTTTGGATTGTATTCAAAAGTAAAAGATTTCAAAATGAACATCAAATTAATCCCAGATCAAATTACTGAAGTAGTGTTACCCGACTCAACCTAATTTTGCCAAGTGAGAGATGTCATCAGGATAACATTTTTGTAAATAAAACCTAAACTCACCTCAAACCCCAACCCTAACCATAACTGAACCCTAAAATCAGAGGTAAATGATAAGTAAAATCAATGGTCTAGAAGCGGCTAATCCTGGTTGTAAGCTTAAACTTGAAACAAAATGTTGCCCTGAGGACATTAACTACTTGGCAAAATCAAGAGAGGCGTGTTTGCTCATATTTCATTCATGCTTTCAGTGTGACGTACATTTAAATGCATGTTCGGTAGGATTGAACCAACTACCTTATAGCGTTGCAAGCACCAAGAAATAGTAATAATTGTAGAGGTCTGTATTACAAGAGGCACAAGTACTGTTCTAAGTCTATATTTGTTTTTTCCAAATAAGTATTGGGAATAACAAACTGATGCAACATTAATGCTTTAATGAAACAGGTGTAAGTGTTGTATGCCCTGAAAACTTCTCTGGGCAAGTATAGACATGCACATAGTATTTCATCCATTATATTTTCTGACTCCTCTGTCTATATTTTGCTGTTTGTTAGACAGAAGGCCAGCAGCAGGCACTATGGTGGTAAATGCCAGAGTCATTAGTGAGGATATAGGGCGGTAGATGGCACTGATGGTTGTCCGAGGCAGAGAATTTTCTGTGCTGCCCTGCGGCAAAAATTCCGACTACACTGCGAGAGGTGAAGCTGGATGGGATCTGGTACTAATGAAAGAGCCAAGAGAC
This sequence comes from Paramisgurnus dabryanus, assembly GCF_030506205.2. Classification (NCBI taxonomy): domain Eukaryota; kingdom Metazoa; phylum Chordata; class Actinopteri; order Cypriniformes; family Cobitidae; genus Paramisgurnus; species Paramisgurnus dabryanus. Next base: position 20,966,083 of record NC_133338.1, on the reverse strand, counting down.
CATGTTTGTTTGTCATTGAGATCACACTCACCCAAAATGTGTGTGTGGAGCACTCGCTGCGTGCTCAGAGTCGTCCTGTTCACCAGCTTCTCAAGAGACCTCGTGTCCCACATTTTTCCCAACAACGCTATATCTGAAGGGCCGGAGATGGCTCCTAAAATCTTACAATTTCCTCCCGTTCACCACGTCTCGATCTCCTTCGGGACTTGTCTCTTCTTCCAGCCTTTGACTCGCTGATGGTCGCTTAGCAACATGGACAACACAACAACAGACTGCGCTGCTTAGCATTCAAGAATGATTTGATCCAAGAGATTTGAGACAAGATGCCTGCCAGCGTATGTGTGCGTGTTTGTGTGGAAGTGTTTTATGAGCAGCCTCCCACAGTGCGTGTCATTTGAGATGTTTTCGCTTTAGGGTTCATGCTCATTTGTGGGTCATATTTTGCTTGAAATGCGGAGGCCAAAATGGAAATAAAATGGATATTTTAAGGCGCAAAATGTTGGAATGACGATGTAATTGAAATAATATTGAAATGAAATGTTAAATTAATCAGAAAATATCAATCTTTAAATGAGATTTTCTTGCAGTTTCTGGATAAAATAATGTGTGGCCCTTTCTTTGCCCCCACTCCCATTATGCAGTATCACTCAGTAAAGTTTTTATCTCTCATGATCTCCTTTATCATGCAGATGATACTAATTTTCATTTCCACCCTCTGAAAACCGGCTGTCCTCACAAAACACAAGCAAGCATTTTAGTATCATCTGAAATGAAATTGATTGAAAACTGAGCTGTAGTTCATCCTGGTGAGGAAGCACAATTGTGAGGATCTTATTTTGTTGCATTACTCTAAAAAAAGTAGTATCACTTTGGGTAAGAAGTATCTTTTACATACAGGTTTTAGCAAGTGGCTAACTAGGTGTTTTGAGAGATTTCTGTGTCTTAAGTCAGAATTGTTCAAAAAGTTTAATCGGGAACAAAATGATCCAGATTTAGAAATTTGCTATTCAGGATCAAATAAACCATCTCACTTTTGTCCTGGTTTTTCAAAGCAAAATTGGTTTGAATCACCCTGATCCAGATACACCCCAGATTAGCAAATCTGGATTACTGGTGTCCTAAATGGGATCACGTGTCAATGTTGACTATTAGCTATGTTAAAATCAAATGTTAAATATGTTTTGTTTGCTATTAACTGCTTTATGATGGATTTATATGGATTTTTTTCTTTCTTAATTGACTGGAAGGTTTAAATGGTACACCAATGTCATAAATATCTATTTATTATTGTAAGGATTGTAATTGTAAGAGCAAAATTGAAAAAAAAATGATACATTTACGTATAAATATTACTTGATTAAAATGTTGTATTGTATGAACTGTAGGTTTATAAGTTTTAGTAAACTTTTTTAGAAGTTTTATTGCATTTTTGTTACTGAAATCCAGCCTTCTGCTGGGATCAGGATAATCCTGCTTTTTGGGGTCAAACAAATCCCAATCTTACTAAAATGTTTTGAACAACCCATTTAAAAATTTTGATGTAATCCGATAAAGCCGAAATCCAAATGCATTATTTTTGAACAACTGGCCCCTGGTCTTTATGGATGGTTTGATCCACCTTTAAGTTGGGGAGGTCTGTTAAAATCCCGGAAGCTTAAAATAAGCAAGTGTGATAGTGATGCTTGCTTATAGGGGTAGTTCACCTTAAAATGAAAAGACAGTCATCATTTACTCACTCTCATGTTGTTACAAACCTGTACATATCTTCAATACCTACAGTATATGTATATGTGTGTGTATATGTATGTGTTAATGTGTATACATATGAATGGCCCCTACGCTAATAGGATTTTGTTTTCTTTCTTCATGTCTCGTCCTCGACCCCAAGGACAATGAGACAAACAGACCCAGTTCCGGTAAATGTGAAAGTCGGCACACCTCTGATTCTGATCTACTGGCTGACCTTCAACGTGATGCCCAGCTGATGCCTGACCAACGACCACCAGCAGAACCCCCTTAACCGCCGCTTAATCTCCTTATCCGTTTCAATGTGTGTGTGTGTGTGTGTGTGTGTGTGTGTGTGCGTATATATATATATATATATATATATATATATATATATATATATATATATATATATATATATATATATATATATATATATATCCCAAGGGTTTTTCCCTCCTAGGACTTTTTTACTTCCCCTGCTAAAAAATCTGGGGTTTTTTTCTCCTAGGGTTTTTTTTAACCCGGGGAGGCAGCCTTCTTGGGTTTAACTTAGCATCCTCTTCTTTACGGTATATTAGTAATACGCACGCTTATAATGTTGATTCATAGCCGCAGCAAATTTAGCTGCTTGTGCTATCGTGTATTATGTTGTGCTATCTGTCGATTTTCTGTGCTTTCCACTGCTTCTATTAATGTAAAGCTGCTTTGAAACAATCACCAATTGTGAAATGTGCCATATAAATAAAATTGAATTGAATATAGATTTCTTTGTTTTGATTAGAGGTTTGACGGATCACAAAACTCATTATTCGGATCACGTTACGTTTTTTTTTTTTTTTTGGAGGCACGGATCGGATTATTTTTCGGATCAAAAAAAATGGGTAGGAAAAATGTAATAACAAAGAAAGAAAGTTGTACCTTAAGTCAGGTCTAAAATTAGCGTTAGGTACAGAAATCGAATTAAATAAATGATAACACTTCACTGTGAATTAAATATAATAATTATTTTTTTAGAGTTACAGAAGTGATTTTCTTTTTGTCTTGGGCTGTTTGATTAACATTAATGACACAGACTTAAGTATGTTAATTGAGGTTACTGTCTCTTTAAGAGGAGCACCGACTGGTTTCCTCCTAAATCTATACATAAACTTAAGACATAAACAAATATTTTTATTAGAAAAAGAATACTGTGGAGATCATTTTGTTTGTATGTGCCCTTGTCAAAAAGTTCACTTGCTTTTTGAAATGCGTCTCTTCGTGTATGCACTGTTGAGTGCACTTAAATGGCCGCACACAGAGACGGAGGGTGAATTTCAAACGCCGCAGCATAAACAGTCGCTCCACATAAAAAGGTAACGTTATTTTTCATTGCTCTATTTACCAAATGTATTTTAATCAACTACAGTATGAGACAGAGCAGCGCATCTCCCTAAAGTTTACACATCAAGAATTCTGATCTTTGAAGGGATGGTCACGTCTGATTGGAGCTGGACCGGACGCATTCAACCGCATATGCGTCTGTGTACAGAAAACTGCTCACTTTAGGGCCTTTTTGCATTTAAATTGTTTCTAATCGCTTGAAAGATAACATTTGCAAGCCTTTGAAACATGGCAAATGATAAACTTTCCCTATTTTACTTTGTGTATTAATCCAAGAATTGCATGCGAGCCGAACTGTGGGTCATGATCGGATGAACTGTGATCCATTACAGCACTAGTTTTGATAAACACAAAAGAAGATATTTTGATAATGTTGGATCAGAAAGCCACATTCACATCCATATGTAGACGTCAGCGGGGCTTCTGATCGATTACAAAATATCTTCCATCCTGTTCATCAGAACTTTAAAATTTATACAGGTTTGTAACAACATGATAGTGAGTGAATGATAATAAAATTTTTATTGATAGTATTGGGTGAACTATCCCTTTAAACACCAAAAATGACAATATTTTAGTGACAGAAGAAAAACTGGCCATGTTTTTGATGTAAACAACCCAGTTTATTTATCTTTTCAACCACTGCAACCCACGGTTTCCATTAGAAGCCAGAAACGAAAAGTACAAGCAGACGTCACCTGGGTGACTTTCAATCCATGAAAAACTGTACAAAGAGAGTTCTTGTTATTATTTTATACAAATGACTAAAGCTTTTGCAGTCTACAGCTTACTGAATATGACAGTTTTCTGCACACTGAATATAACACTCCAAATTTAAAACATTTGCTTTGTTGTAAAACTCACTGCTTTAAAGAGAAAAGTACAGCCGGGCACAAACACACACAATCAAGGTAAAGCTTTAAAATGTGTACATTTGTAAACACTCACAGCATTGTGTCAAGACACCAATATTAGAAAAAAATCACAAACTCACATAGAAAAACATAAGCATACCTGTAGGTTATTACAAAAGGGAATGTGCAGCCTCAGCTTAAGCATTGAGGCACATAGAGCCAGAAAACCAAGCTCATTTACTTACAATAAAGCAGATTATTGGCTTACAAATATATATTCACAGCTGCTCACTGTACTATATGGCACATTTAACATCATCTAAGGATGAACCACAGTTTCAGACAGTAACAACACTGTATTGTTCACTGATGTTTTACACTAGAAGTCGGAGACAAAAACAATTGTATATCCTAAAAAAATCTGCAACTGAGATAAAACAGCAACAATCTGTGCTGCTAAACTGTTACCTGAGGGGCATCAAACTCAGGCAAAGACTGGACAATTCCTGTATCACATAATGTAAAAAATGTGTATATTCATATTTCAAATGAATGTTACTATTATGTCACGTTTTAATTCACTGAAACTGGTTTAAATTTTTTTATATATATTTTGGCTTTAAGGCAGTCACTGACTGTCCTAAAGCTTAGACACAAAAAATGTTTTAAATAAGCTACCCCAATTTCAAGACCTTCTGAAAAAGACTCTAAAAAATGTTCTGCAAATAAAATACATTAAGAATTACAATTGCAGTTTCTTCAGGAAGACCATTTTACATTCAAAAGTTCAAGCTCTCTGTTGTAGTACTGTTGGCTCCTCCTCCTGCTCCCTCTCATTGGTTGAGCTCACAGCACTTGAGCCCACAGGGCCGGCCCACCAGAGCACAAGAGCATTGTCTTTTCGGACACCATCTGAAGAAATCACATTTTCTTCTGAATCGGACTCTGATTTCTCGCTGTCAGATGGCCAGCAGAACTGCCGCTGACCACTGGAGGTCGCCAGCAGTGGCATAAAAGGGTGTACACTGCAAGAACGAATTCATGTAAAATTAGAGAGGCAGATTTTTAAAGAACTGCATTATTTTTCTGCACAACTATTTTCTAAATAATATCTTGATTGTACCTGATGCCATTAGTACAATCTCTGTGTGCCTGAAACTGCAACACAGGCTGCAGTAAATCTTCATTTCCATCAGGTGGCGCTGTGAGGGTGTCCCATACTGACACCACACCATCTGTGTCCCCACTCAGTAGATGCTGACCAGATCTATTTCAGACACACAAATATCAATATGACACAAACGCACAAACATACGCGGGGAAGCTCTAAATCTTGTTTGTCGTAATCGTAATACTACCGGTCCAGGTCAAAGTAGATACGCTGGTTGGTATCGACGCTCCTTTGCATGGAGAACAGAACCCGTCCCGGTTCTCGAAGATCCCAACACAGGATCTCAGAGTCCTGAGGCAGTGACACATAATATTAGGGCCTGACATGCTTGAAATTTCAATACATGCCAAAAATATCCTAGCGGCACATCATATTCAACACAAATTAAATTAAAGCTTTGCGGAGAGCTTAAAGGGACGCTCATTTTCCAGCCCCCCTAAAGTTAACATTTGAATTTTACCATTTTGGAATCCATTCAGCTGATCTCTGGGTCTGGCGGTACCACTTTTTGCATAGCTTAGCATAATCAATTGAATCTGATTAGACCATTAGCATTGCGCTAAAAAAACAACAACAAAGAATTTCGATATTTTTCCCATTTAAAACTTGACTCTTCTGTAGTTACATCGTGTACTAAGAACGATGGAAAATTAAAAGTTGCGATTTTCTAGGCAGATATGGCTAGGAACTATACTCTCATTCTGGCGTAATAATCAAGGACTTTGCTGCCGTAACATGGCTGCAGGAGGCGCAATGATATTACGCAGCGCCTGAAAATAGTCCCCTTGGTAACTTTCAATAGCAGGGGACTATTTTCGGACACTGCGTAATATCATTGTTTTTTGTGCGATGCTAATGGTCTAATCAGATTTAATGGATTGTGCTAAGCTATGCTAAAAGTGGTATCGCCAGACCAGGAGATCGGCTGAATGGATTTCAAAACAGTAAAAATCACTAGGGGAGCTGGAAAAGCATATTTTCCAAAAAAGTGGAGTGTCCCTTTAATAAATAGTTTAGGGCTTCTTTTTAACTTTGTGTTGATTTTATTGGTGATGAATTAAAAAATATTCTATTAACTTAATACAGTAATACTGTGAGACTTCAAAAAGCCGAATAACCATCTACCCTTGCACTGACCTTGCGTCCACCTGTGTACAGGTGATAGCCATTAGGTGAGAATAGCAGGTGTGTAAGGCCTCCATGGTGTCGGGTGGGCAGCAGAGCCAGGAGAGAGCCGTCCTCACAGGAGTAAATGCCAACTGAACGGGAATACGAGCCACAAGCGTACATGGACTGACACGGACTGAAGGCAATACAGGAGATGATGCCTGTTTGACCCTGTTTCTTGACTTCCAACAAAAGAAGAAGGGGTACAAAAAGAAGCAAATTAAAGATGCCTTCATTAGTTCGGGTTAACATTTCTACCACATGGCTAATGTTAAAGCAACACTAAAGAGTTATTGCTCTTTGCTCCCCCTACAGGCTAGACACGTAATTGTTCATTAGCACTGTCATAAATACTGCAGCATAGCTGGCTCTGATTGGATTGTAGGTCTGCCGTAAAGCAAGTTTTTGTAGTTTTCACTCGAACTACAGGACCACTACCCGACGGTTGGAAACTTCTTTAGTGCGGTTTTGGCCGATAGAGGGCTGCAAAGCGAATGTGAAGGTGCCATTCACCCTGTTTTGAGTGGATGAACCACTGAAACTTTTTTGGAAACATTATTTTAAGGTAAAAAAAAACTCTTTGGTGTTGCTTTAATAAGAAACTGTTGTTGTATGGATGCCAGACTTGGCAATCTTTTGGTTTGTGTCCATCCACATCCAAATTAAAACGGCGTGTGAAACAGCATTATATACATTTGTGGCGCTAGCGGTATCTTTCAACCCTTCAACAGTCTCATACACAAGCCTAAACAAAGATTATTTCTGTCAAATCCAAACCAATAATTACAATAGTGGTGTTAAAGTCAGTCTCTTCAAACACGCCAAGATAATTATATCCATAGTGACTGCTTCGATTATAGCCATGTTAGCGCAATCAAGCCAAATGTGTGTTTACCGTCACAAATGCGTTTGAAACCGATCCCCTCAAACAAACAAAAAACAATGAAATGAGATTACAGGCATTCCACACAAGCCAGCCATCTTAAAGATCTCCATCGAAGCCCTTTTAAAGCGTGGGAGAGATTATTCTTCTACATAAATAAAGTCTCTCACCCATGGTAGGCCTCTCTTCACACTCTCTCCCGGGACGTTCGGTGTGGAAGACCCTGACGATTTTATCGAAACCACAGTAGAGCTGAGAGCCATCCGGTGAGAAACAAAGGGAATGGGCCGCCGTCAGCTCATCCAAGTGGTTGTAGGGTCGAAACGATGCACGGAGGTCTCCGTAGAACGCGTCCCATATGTGGACCGGGTTGTCCCGGCTACTGCTGGCAATGCTGAAACAAGAAAACGTATCTGTTACTGTGCTGCGCTTCAAAATCTAAAAATCACCTGAGCCAATTTATTATTATTATTTGGGGAAATACAAGGTTTTACAGAAACATCAGTCAGCCTGGCTTCCCTCCAGGCCGGCAACACAAAAGAGCCATTAACAATAGATCCAATGTTCTGTCTCTACAGTGGATAATGAGAAACTACGCCAAATGACTTGAGTCAAGATAGACAAAAAATGAATGACCTGAATACTAAGCACCTCCCCTGGAGGGAACCAATCCAAAGTCAGAGTTAATGATCAACCCCTGTGGACGTTCTTACAGCTCTTCAGCCAACACCGACAGCTAGAACATTACGCTTATGAAAGGATGAAAGGGCAAAGCTTTAAAAAAGGCATTTTAATGTATTTTAAACACCTGTAAACAAAAGCTCGAACCTGTTGGAAGACGCACACTGTTAGCGCACATCCTTTGAGACGCAGAGAGTATGCGGTTTCGTCCTTGGCCTCATGACTTGTTGCTCTTCTCATGCATGTTGTTTTTGGACGCCGCAGGGCGGATTCAGTAATACCAAAACAACATTTGATACACAGTTGAAAGAGCCCTTGGTGCTAACCTGCCGGTTATCTGTAATGACTGCCATTGATTCGGACTAATGTCTGCGTTTCTCCCACGCGTCAAAGTAAAGACATTCAACAAGAGATAGAAAGGAAGAATAAGATCCTCTGATATCATCCCCCACGATTCCAAAACTACTACTATTACTAATAGCAAACACACAGAGGACTATAAATTAAAGTAATAACCCACTGGAGGCCGTGTCTTACATTGATTTTGCCTTTGTATGAATGCCAAGCAATGCAGCCACTTTGTGCAAAGGATGAGACGAGGCTCATCAGCACGAATCATTGTAAGAACATCAAACACAGAAATGTTGATCTGAAACAACAACAGGAGCTTAATTAAACACGGTCTTTTTAAACACAGATGCCATGTCTTTGGAAATTCTAACCCGAGTCCATCTGTAAGCCACGGGTAATTAAAAAGCGACTGTGGAATCTCTTGGCAAGTGGATCATTTGACCTTAAGAGGATAATTCACCCAAAATTAAAATACTGTCATTAAATCACTCTCATGTCACTTAAAACTTGCATTAAGCTGTATCCTTTGTGGGATACCAAGATGTACAAAGTATGATGACATTACAGAGGAGAGTTATTTTAAGTAAAAAATAAAAAATAAAATGGTCTGTCCACAAAGCTAACATTTGGCTTGAAGTATACATTTATGTTAAAGGTGCACTGTGTAACTTTTAGAAGGATACACATAACTCTATTATCAGTAGGGCTGCACAATTAAATGTAAATCACGATCTTGATTCATACATAAATGCGATCTTCTTTCTAAATGATGGCGATTCACTTGGATGTACAGTATTTCCCTGTATTCACATATTTACTTTACAACAATTCAAGATACTATACAGTCAAACTTGGTGGTCACACTCAAACAGTGTAAAACCAAACCCTATTCATTCACCAATCACACCTGATTGTTTCTTTCCTCTGTCTTACTTTAAGGTCCATTTTCTTAAAAAAAAAAAAAAAATCCAGACAATTTACCCACCACCATGTCATCCAAATGTTGATGTCTTTCTTTGTTCAGTCGAGAAGAAATTATGTTTTTTTGAGGAAAACATTCCAGGATTTTTCCAATTTTAATGGACTTTAATGGACCCCAACATGTAACAGTTTTAATGCAGTTTAAAATTGCCGTTTCAACGGAGTTTCAAAGGACACTAAATGATCCCAAAAGAGGCCACTTTTAAACCACAACTTCTCGTCTATCTCCGGTTCTGTGGCGATCCAGCGCGACCTCACGTAATTGCGTAATGCCGTGGAAAGGTCACGTGATACATATATAAAACGCACATTTGCGGACCATTTTAAACAATAAACTGACACAAAGACATTAATTAGCATCTTTCGACATACAACGTTGGAACGGTCCTCTTTCTCCACACTTGTAAACACTGGGGTGTTGTTTCAAATACATCATCCGTGACCTCTTGAGGTGATGACGATAAGGTCGATAAGGTCGCACTGGCGCATCACAGGACCGGAGATAGACGAGAAGTTGTGGTTTAGAAGTGCATATTTTTTTTTCTTGTTCCTTATACCTCGTTTGGGATCGTTTAGAGTTCTTTGAAACTCTGTTGAAACTGCAATTTTAAACTGCATTAAAACTGTTATGTGTTGGGGTCCATTAAAGTAACAATGAAGACAGTCAATGAAGAAACAGCTTGGCCAGTAAACCGACAAATGAAGAAGCAGCAGCAGCTTGTTGTGTATGTTTTGAGAAAACCAGCAGTGATGGAAGTAAAAAAACAGCGTCTTTTGTTGCAGTTTCATCTAAATCACTCCTCAACTTGGCCCATCTTTGTTCTGAATGTCGCAAACGGAAATACCTATGACACATGGATTGAGTGGACCAATCACAGCGCTTGTGGTCAGCGTAGAACTGACACCCTGTTTAAAATTTGGCGAGGTGCACGTCAGGCTACACAGGCTACGGATAATACAGCGAAGACCTTTTAAATTGGTTGCACGATTATAAACTGGACTTTATTCTGCTGTCACTCGCATTTGATAAATTTGATATATTATGGTAAGTTGACGGTACTACCCATTGACTCCCATAGTATTTGTTTTTCCTACTATGAAAGTCATGGGGGACCATCAACTGTGTGCTTGCAATCATTTATCAAAATATTTTCTGAAACACAAACAGGTTTAGAATAACATGGGGTTAACTTAAAGATCACGTTCTTCCAGATACCATTTTTTAAACTTTAGTTGGTGTGTAATGTTGATGTTAGAGTATAAATAATACCTACAAAATGATAAAACTCAAAGTTCACTGTCAGGCGATATATTTTCTTTAACAGAATTCCCATTTTTAAGCCTCCAGTGAACGGCCGGTTTGGACTACAGCCCTGCTTTAATGATGTCAGTAGAACAGTTTTTTGACTCAACTCCGCCCACAGGAATACGTCTGTCGTCAGCTACGCTCAAACGGCTCTGCTAAGCTAAGCTGCTGTCAAATCACAACACGCATTTATGTTTTAGGACAGTGAAAATAGCACTACAGAGAAAAGTTTTTTTTTACAAGTGAAACATGAACACATGTTATATTGTGCACTGTAAACACAAACAAACATTCAAAAAAACAGGAAGAACGGGACCTTTAACTATCCCTTTAACAGTCAATCATTCAGATAAACTCACAAGCATGTGTCTGGGTCCATGGAACTCATCTTTGGGAACCAGCAGTAGTCATAGATGGTTTCTCCTTCTGCCATCTTCAGCACTGGACTCTGAGTGCACATCAAGAAGAAACAGTGTTATGAGGTCGTTTTCTGTCTAAAGTCTTTCCACACAGCTTCTTATGGCATTAAAATTCATAGTTTTGGAAGCAAAGATGTGAAAAGTGCCTTCTCAACATATAGAGAGGCAATTGTAAAGCAGAATCCTCTTTAAAGGGACAGTAAGTAGGATTTACCCCCATCTAGTGGAGAAATTTTATTTAGCATTCAAATGAATAGTGCTCCCTAGCACCTCGCTTTTCCAAATGCGTGTTGCAACTACGCTAACCGTTATGTACTCACTGATCTCCTTGTCGGTTTCAGCTGGTTCACTTGTTTGAATGAAAACGCGTTGTGGAAACGCATTGGTAGGCTAGTGCTTTTTGTCCCTCTCCGCTATTATAGTTTATCAGTAAGGCGGAACGACATGGAAGCCTCCTTGGACTTCAACGTTTAATGTAAATAAAGAAAAGAAATTCTAAGCTGAGGTCATTTGACACCAATGAGGACATATTTATGAATAAAGACATTGATTTGGATTAATAAAAGACTTAAAATCCTACTTACAGTCCCTTTAAAGTACGTTTGAACACTGGACCACATCAGACTTTTTACTTTAGAAAATCTAAATGATATTAAGCACTAGACAAAAGATAAACAGAGAATCTGATCATTTAGGTAAAACTGGAGTTAGATCTGGTTGGCAGACTGACCATCTCAGAGAGCATGTCCCAGCGACTGCTGTATAGCTCAGGTGGGAGGTTATACACACGGAGAACATTATCAGCACTGTTTGAGACAATGCAGGAACCATCTGGAGCCCTGCGGTAAGAAGTAAAAACAGAGAAGTATTAGATTTTACATTAGCATTTGCATTAATGCATTTGGCAGACACTCCTAACCAAAGTGACGTACATTGCATTCAACAATAATTTTTATCATCACGTACATTTCCTGGGAATCAAACTCATAATCTTGGCATTGTTAGCGTTTTGCTCTACTGTTCTGCTTGGCCAGAATCTGCTCTCTGTGATATAGTCTGGACAATACAATGATCAAAAGTGTGTAGCTTTGTGAATTATCACCATTTGCAGCCTCTGAGGTAATTCTCAGTGGTGTGGGTGTACTCAGCCCAGGAGCCCGTCAGCATCTGTGGATTCTGGCTGAACTCGAGGCCATGACTGCAAATACAGAATAAAAAAAAGCAATACCTTAGTGCAATTATCACATCACACTTAAAGTACAGATGTTACGATATAAAACATAACCAGCACACTCACTAATGCTGCTCTGTAGAAATGTCCTCTGGACTCTTCTCCTCCTCCTCCTCGGTCTCATCTACTCTTTCTTCCTCGGTCTGTGCGAGCACTTCTTTCTTCTCTTCTCCATTTTCATGCCATTTCACCTCTGTTTCCACTTCCTGTCCTTGAACAGCACTTGCCATTTCAATTTCTGAATGAATGGCCACTAAAAAGATACAATTAAATACAAACACTGTAATTGACAGTTGATATGTCAGTTCAGTATGAGACTTTACTAAACGCTTTAAAACGAAACAAGTGTCGCTCATTTGACTTAAACTGGGAACTTAAAACAATCAAATTTATCAAAACAATTTATATGGGTTAAAGGGATAGTTCACCCAAAAATTTTAATTCTTTCATTATTTACTCATCAGGGTTTCCCGCAGCACTTTTCAGTTCGGGAGGCCCACCTAAGCTGGGATACCCTACCACCTAAACTAGGTCGTCCCCAAAAAAAAATGGCCACATGACCGAAATGAGAGAAAGACATGGTCCGTCACTGTCTGGAGGAAAACTAGCCTGTTGATAAACAGTTTTAATTCATTAATAATCAAGTATGTGTTCATTTTCTGTCATAGTTTCTTCAAAATTGAGTTTTATTTCAGTGTTATTTTCATCATGAAGGGTACGCCCCGCCCCTTTGATTGCCACGCCCCCGGCCCGCCCACCTGTACAACCCTACCACCTTAACTAATAAATTTTCTGCGGGAAACCCTGCTCATCATCATGTTGTTCTAAACCGGTTTGAAATTCTTTTTTCTGATTAACACTAAATATTTTGATAAATGATGGTAAGCTGACAGCTGATTGTAATAACTGATTTCCATAGTTTAGTAGGAAAAACAAATACGATGAAATTCAGTGGGTACCATAAATTACGAAGGAGGATACGGGCCAAGCTAAAATAAAAAATAAAACCATCTCGAGATTAAAGTCATTAAAATGCGAGAATAAAGTCATTATTTAACGAGAAAAAAGTCAGAATAAATATAATTTAGAGAATAAAGTCGTTATTTAACGAGAAGTAAGTTGTTATTTAACGAAAATAAAGTCGTAAAATTTCGAGAATGAAGTCAAATCAGTTTAGGCCTATTCTTTTCATTGTTTACTGCATTAAGACAGTGATATAAATACACTTAATTCACTACACAGTACACAATATATTATTAATAAGCATGTCAAGCAGAAAAGCAAAAAATGTGCTCGTTTTCATTAAAGGAAACAAACGTGCACTTTAGTGGTTTGTGTTCTTATTCTGGGATCTTCTGCTTGCCTGTACACAGAATGTTTTATTAATAAAATGTTTGCTGAATATTACTGTGTATTCAATGTTGATGTTGTCTTTTAGGGTTATACTTAGTAAAGATTTTGCTTTCATGAGAACAAGCCTAAAATGAAACGTCTACTCGTTGCATTTCTCTCAATTGTTAGTTCACAAAGCCACAGAGACTTTCCATTTCTCCCTCGGCCATACGATTAATATCCCTTATCACCTGTTCACTTTTATTTACAGTAGGTGCGCCTTCATGTGCGTAACTTTCCTTACGAAAATTAACCATGAAAACCAAAAAAACATGATAACTGTAGTAAAACTGTGGTAACCACAAAATAACCAGGGTTTTGACAATCATGGTTTTCAAAAACCATATAGTTAAACCATGGTTAGTGTAGTAAAACCATGGTTTTGCTAATAGTAATCAATACACCAAAAAAAAACATGGTTACTATACTTTTACCAAATTAAAACCATGGGTAATTTTCGTAAGGGTTTACCCTACCCAATTAACAAAACCCTTTATTCATTTTACAATATTCTGTTCATTGCATGCCTGTTTTATTAAGGTGTGCACCGAGTTTTGTTTGTTCACATTATCTCCCCCCATATTGTCTTTTATAAGAGGGAGATTCCATAAAATTGCCTTTCTAAGCGCATATCCTTCATATTATTTTATTAATTAAACAGGTATGTAATTTGGTATCTGCTTTGCAGATCTGCGACTTTATTCTTGTTAAATAACGACTTTATTCTCGAAATTATATTTATTCTGACATTTTTCTCGTTAAATAACGAACTTATTATCAAAATTATATTTATTCTGACATTTTTCTCGTTAAATAACGATTTTATTCTCGAAATTATATTTATTCTGACATTTTTCTCGTTAAAAACCGACTTTATTCTTGAAATTATATTTATTCTGACATTTTTCTCGTTAAATAACGACTTTATTCTTGAAATTATATTTATTCTGACATTTTTCTCATTAAATAACGACTTTATTCTTGAAATTATATTTATTCTGACATTTTTCTCGTTAAATAACGACTTTATTCTTGTTAAATAACGACTTTATTCTCGAAATTATATTTATTCTGACATTTTTCTCGTTAAATAACAACTTTATTCTCGTTAAATTACAACTTTATTCTCGAAATTATATTTATTCTGACATTTTTCTCGTTAAATAACGATTTTATTCTCGAAATTATATTTATTCTGACATTTTTCTCGTTAAATAACGATTTTATTCTCGAAATTATATTTATTCTGACATTTTTCTCGTTAAATAACGACTTTATTCTTGAAATTATATTTATTCTGACATTTTTCTCATTAAATAACGACTTTATTCTTGAAAATATATTTATTCTGACATTTTTCTCGTTAAATAACGACTTTATTCTCGTTAAATAACGACTTTATTCTCGAAATTATATTTATTCTGACATTTTTCTCATTAAATAACAACTTTATTCTCGTTAAATTATGACTTTATACTCAAAATTATATTTATTCTGAATTTTTTCTCGTTATATAATGACTTTATTCTCGAAATTATATTTATTCTGACATTTTTCTCGTTAAATAACGACTTTATTCTCGAAATTATATTTATTCTGACATTTTTCTCGTTATATAACGATTTTATTCTCGAAATTATATTTATTCTGACATTTTTCTCGTTAAATAACGATTTTATTCTGAATTTTGTTCTCGTTAAATAACGACTTTATTCTCGAAATTATATTTATTCTGACATTTTTCTCATTAAATAACAACTTTATTCTCGTTAAATAACGACTTTATTCTCGAAATTATATTTATTCTGACATTTTTCTCGTTAAATAACGACTTTATTCTTGAAATTATATTTATTCTGACATTTTTCTCATTAAATAACGACTTTATTCTCAAAATTATATTTATTCTGACATTTTTCTCGTTAAATAACGATTTTATTCTTGAAATTATATTTATTCTGACATTTTTCTCGTTAAATAACGACTTTATTCTTGTTAAATAACGACTTTATTCTCGAAATTATATTTATTCTGACATTTTTCTCGTTAAATAACAACTTTATTCTCGTTAAATTACTACTTTATTCTCGAAATTATATTTATTCTGACATTTTTCTCGTTAAATAACGACTTTATTCTCAAAATTATATTTATTCTGACATTTTTCTCGTTAAATAACAACTTTATTCTCGTTAAATTACTACTTTATTCTCGAAATTATATTTATTCTGACATTTTTCTCGTTAAATAACGACTTTATTCTCAAAATTATATTTATTCTGACATTTTTCTCGTTAAATAACGATTTCATTCTCGAAATTATATTTATTCTGACATTTTTCTCGTTAAATAACGACTTTATTCTTGAAATTATATTTATTCTGACATTTTTCTCGTTAAATAACGACTTTATTCTTGAAATTATATTTATTCTGACATTTTTCTCGTTAAATAACGACTTTATTCTCGTTAAATAACGACTTTATTCTCGAAATTATATTTATTCTGACATTTTTCTCATTAAATAACAACTTTATTCTCGTTAAATTACGACTTTATTCTCGAAATTATATTTATTCTGAGATTTTTCTCGTTAAATAACGACTTTATTCTCGAAATTATATATATTCTGACATTTTTCTCGTTAAATAACGTCTTTATTCTCGAAATTATATTTATTCTGACATTTTTCTCGTTAAATAACGACTTTATTCTCGAAATTATATTTATTCTGACATTTTTCTCGTTAAATAATGACTTTATACTCGCATTTTAATAACTTTAATCTCGAGATGGTTTTATTTTTTTATTTTAGCTTGGCCTTAATCCTCCTTCGTAATAAATAGAGTGCTTACCATCATTTATCAAAATATCTTCATCATTTATCGCAATACTTCCATAATATTTGTTTTCCTACAATGGAAGTCAATCAGCTGTGTGCTTAACATCATTTATCAAAATATCTTCTTTTGTGTTAATCAGAAAAAAGAAATTCATACAGGTTTAAAACAACATGAGGATGAGAAAATGATGACAGATTTTTCATTTTTGGGTGAACTTTTCCCTACAGCAGCAATAATAAAAATATGTACAATGCGACTCTTATGAGAATTATGGTTTACTGCAGTAGTTTTTTTATTGAGCAATGATTACATTTGTACTACAGTTTTACTACAAATAACTAATATTTGCTTATGGACATTAATGCAGGGAGATGGGCTCCCCCTGCTGTATATAAAACATCTTTTTGTATTTAAAGCTCCTCTTTTAATATCTCTCTCTATACAAGTGATCAAAGTGATTCAGTGTGATACAAATATTGCATTGTTTCTTTCGTCGTGTTTTACCCAAGTAAATGTCTGCTTCCAAGATGTTAAATAATATACATCGATGAAAATATATTTCAGTAAATGAGGGTGAAGAACTGGCCCGATCGGGCAAGTGACAATACTTTTGACTGGCCCGAACGTCTTTCACGCTTCCCCCGGGCCACCGGGCAGTACTTTATGTTGAGCCCTGATACATGCACACTGGGCATGCATCTACGTACAGGTGTTATAGTTATTATTACTCTAATTATAGCTTGCCTCTTGCGCATGTATGCAGCCACAGCCACCTTTTCAGCCATTTGTAGTGAATTACATAACTGAGACCATGGGGCCGGTTGCATAAACTTCTTAGACTAATCTTAAAAGTTAGTCATCATCCAAATATTATTAGACTGATTAGCCATAACTAACTGCTAGTTAATCAGACTCATTCTTCTAAACAAAGTCTTAACTTCCTGGCTGTTTACGCAACCGGCCACTGGTGTGAGTTTATGCTGCGGCTGGTCATCGTTATGATAGGGTTTGATGAATCAGGAAAGGATATGCAATGATCTGGAAGACCCAGTCTGGGACCGAATGTGGGCACTGGGCAGACAGTTTCTAGTCTTCAAGTCTTGTGATCTTCCATGTCAATCAACTTGCACATCAGCATGACTCAAACTGATTACCTGGCTTTCTGGTAATTCAAACTAGTTAGTGACAATGCATGCTTCTACCTTTACATTATAATGTGCTGTAGAGGACTAACCATGAAATAAATAATATGCAAAACATTTATTTCTGCTCCAAATAATCATATCCAAAAACTTTACAATTACAGCTACCTATGCATTTAGCAGATGCTTTTATACAAAGCGACCCATGATGCACACCCAATTTTCACCAGTATGTGACTGAACTGAACCCATTTGATCTTTGTGCTTGTAACACAATGCATTACCAACTGAGCTCCAGAAAGACACCTTAAAATCCATGCAAAGATTAACAAGCTCAACATTTAAGAGACACCTTTAATGATTTAAAACAGGCTGGATTAACTAGCAAGGGTACCACATTTGGTCCAAACATGGGGCTTATATCACATAATAGCCAAATATGACTCTGAAATGACCTCACCCTCTTCTTCTGTCTCAGCATTCCCATGGCTTCCAGTCAAATCTGCTGCATGCTCAACAAGCGATTCTGTGGTGGGTAAATCGAGACACGCGTGCTCCAGTCGAGGTTGTTTAGCTGCCGGTGGTGCTTCCATATCGTCCTTCACCTGTTCCAGGTGACAAGCCCCATGAGGTGGTTCACCATCAGCTTCTGCCTCCTGCCCCGCAGCACCATCACTGGTCTCTCCTGCACCTGACATCCTGTCTTGACAGGTCGAAATGTCTTGTGGCTTTCTTCTTCTGTACTAGGCTTCGATGTCTTAAGACACTGATGTGTTTTCAGTTTTCTTGAAATTTCATGAATGTCGAAGAACTCATCACAATACTAAACAAAACTGTAAAGCACACAAAAAAGAATGATTCAATGGACTTAGTAATGAAAAAACACCATTTTGTTTTTTTAATTTGGCAGACACTTATATGCAAAGTGACGCAAGGATTACTTTTTTGGACTGCTGAATAAATGAACTGGCCAAAAATTGTTTCTGTTAATGAAACATGTAGCAACATCTATAATCCCCATTAAACTAAAGAATGAAGAAAAAAATCGCATTTAGCAGTGCGTTAGCAGCGCAAAGGACATTGGTTCGATCATAGGAAACACACACACACATACTGATAAACTCTATGCACTGTAAATAGCATTGGGATAAAGCGTCTGACAAAATGCATGAATGTAAAGTACGACTACAAATATGGGTGAAAACACTATTTGCATAGGTATCCCCAACAGGTAATGAATTGCAACAAAATCCACAATTATAACACGACAAGTAAATTTTGATTTGATTGAACTATTCCAACAGACACTCTAAGTTACCTGTTGTTGTTGTTGTTGTTCTCGGTCTTTAGTTGAAATGCGCATAACCGTAGGAATCTTGAGCTCTGGACAAAAAGATCTTCTTCAACATATATGGTTTATTATATTGTTAAAGCGCGTCTTTGATGGGCTTTGCGCTAGAGCAACGCGTACTGTCAACAAAAACTCACGGTGCGTATTTGTAATCACAGGGCGCCGCCATGCCCGCGCAACACATGTTGCCAGGTCACCTGACTCTCGCGAGATTTGGAACATTTTCTGTTTTAGCACCGAGCATCATAGATATGTATATAAAGGCTAGATGGCTCGTCCGCGCTGATGGCCAATTGAGTGGAACGTCCGCATTTTGGCGGCCATCTTAGGACAGGGCGCTCGCTCACTCGTAGCATTGAGTTTTAATGATGCAGGTACTTTTAAATGACCATAACTTGCTTAATTTTTTACCGATTTTCAAACGGATTGGTTTGTTATAAACGTCAAAGATGTACCTATGACACTGAATACGTATACTAAAAATAAATAAAAAATTCATGAAACATGTTAAAGCATCCAGAATTATAGCCACGTTAATAACGTTTGTAAAAAACCAAACCGTTTGTAAATCCGTCAAGAATTCAGCAAGTTACGAGCATTTTAGTTGGCGTATGCCACTCACCTTCCGTCCACAGCAGGAGGGAGCAGCACTATGGCAGCACTGACCTAAGATGGCCGCCAAGTGACGACACAGCTGACTCCGCCTTGAGCCATCTAGCCTTTATATACATATCTATGCCGAGCATAATGCTCGTGGTCTATGTTCATGGTATTTTAATACTGTTATGTATATATGTATGATTTGTTTTTCTTGGGGCCATTTTTATTGTTAAATTCTTGAAAGTAGATATATTTAATCTACGTTCATCATGTTTTTTCTAACGCTCTTTTCACAAGCAAATTGTATGCAGCGGATTTATAAATGACATTACCCAAGAACGCTAGGTGGCAGTAAAAAATCTCTGTCTGAAGACATTTAATACTTATATCACTACATTTACGTTAATTTGCAGATGATTTTATCTAAGGTATTATCTTGAGCTGCTAAAGCAACAATACTATATTAGGGTTAGTTGACTAAAATGTTTTTATGATCTAAAAAACGTTTGATGTGGACAAATAGCTAGGGTGATTTTAGCAGCCCAGTGTGATACATTAAAAGCTGGTTGACACAATAACAAATGCTGGATCCCAAACCGCCTACTTCCATATAGTACGCAAAGTAGCGCTTTTTACGTACTATATAGTATGGAAGTAGGCGGTTTGGGATCCAGCTAAAGACTACATTTTTGTGGGTGCCTAAAGGTTAGAAGAAGACCACCCTCTATCTGCTGCGTGACATTTGTGAAATATCTTCTTTTATTATTTATTAAAATTAAAAACTCTTCAGTAAAATTTCAAATTGGTGTCATTCAGCAATTGATTTATAGGGATTGTTAATGTACGTCACCGCAGTGTTGCATTATGGGACGTGGGCGCCATGTTTAGAGGCACCGCCGACCGCTATGCCATTTAATTGTGGGTGTGTTAAGCTAAAACTAGGTAAACTTGAAGAAGAACCGAAGAAATTTAGGAGTTTGAAAGAAAAAGAGAAGGGACCCTATCGGGAGAAACTAAGTGCTACTGCCAAAAAACTTTATTTGGACAAATAAACAACAGATCCATGTGATTTAGCAGCCCATGACTGGATTACGGATCCAGACGCACTACCTCCGCTCACATATCTGTTATTATTACCTTGTTTTTGGATTGAGTGCATACACTTTGCAGGAGTTTAAGAGCTATAAATCCCTTCAAGCTCATAGTAAGATGACATTCTTCTTTCGGAGTTTTATGACGGTTGGCAAACCAGCTAAAAGATATATGCCATTTACTTACAATGTATACGTATCTTAATGAATCTATAAAAAATATCCGTTTTATTCTGTGCAATGAATCAACACATGTATATAAGATGGCTCTTCTGTTCTTGGCCAAGTTATTAAAACAAACAAAATGCTAAATATTCAGCTAACGTTATGTTATTTCAAAGAGTCACAAGCAGTGGGTTTGAGCAGTTGCATTTAATAAAAAATATTTGTTATAATCGTCAAAATTGTCTAAAGATTTATTTTTATAACTCTTGTGGTTATGTTGATCAGAAATGAATGAATAACGTTACATAATTTACATTTACAAGTTAGTTTGACAGTGTTAGCATAAAAACAAGACAATTTAAGTGGTTCTGCTTTTATTAATCACAAATTACTGAATGACTGAAAATGCAGCAAACACACTCTATAGCTGATGCAGGGATTTTTTTGAAAAGTAAAAGTTTTTTCTCCTGATTGCGGCAGGCAAACCACGCGATCCGGCGTCTTTTCGTCAGCTCCTCCACCGGCTTCCCCCAAATAAAAGCTGAAAAAACGTATTCCGTTGTTCAGTTTCCTCCCTGAACGATCGTGTGACCTGCTGTGGCAGTTCTTGATCGAGCAGTACTGACCAAACATATCCAAGTTTATTAAAATCTCGACAGAAAATACAAAAACAACCTCCAACACACTAACTCAAATACAGCGGGATAGGAGGCGATCCTGCAAATATGGCGGATTACTCATAATGCCACACGGCGTGACGTCAACTCCACATTCCCTAGGGGAAGTTAATATTGTGAAATGTTTAAAACAATAAAAAATATTTTTTTGTGAAATATTTAAAAATAAATAGATACATTAATTACTGGTTAAATATTTTATTCAATGAATAAAGTATTGCAAAATAAATTGGTCAATTTCATTATTTATTTTTTTAAATAATTACTCAAATTAGTTTGAGTACATTGGTCTTCCAAGTTCTGGCTGATTATTTCATATGAGCCTAGTTTATTATTAGCAATACAGATCTCTCAGAAGAAACATTCTGTTACTAGGCTTTGTTGTATGTGTCCAAATGCAAACCACAATATACCAAAATGTTAAAATCCAGTTTTGAATCAAATACAAGATAGAGATTCAGCATCCCTTTATTCTTCAACACATTTGAAATTTTATCAGAATTGAAATAATTCCGCCTACAAGTGAATTGGTCCATTTACTCACTGATATGAACATAAAACAACATGAGACACCAACAAGATTGAACCATTTTAAGACTAGAAATCGCAAATGTCACATGCACTTGCATAGCATCACAAGGATACAAATACAACAGAGAAGAGTAATCAATATTTAGAAACATATTCTCATATAATACATGGACATCGTCAATACTTTACCATCATAAATCATAAATAAAATTTGTTTTGATATTGCATTTTAATTTGGCAAAAATTGAGGTGAAAGTGCCATGTATACATGCTTCACATATGACACCTGTAGTCTTTTATTTTATGCCATGCACTTTGAACCAAGTCCACAAAATAAAATAATATGCGATTAACAAGCTATACACAATGACATAAAGGTTAGGTTACATAAGAAAGGAATAATTGAAAACAGGTTGTTGAATTATAAAAGAAATTATGCACACCCAAGGCGGTAATGCTTACATTATAATGCATTGTCCCACGGTTATCACAAACATTGCTCTGGTGCCTATTTTTAAGACATTTGAAAGGTTAGGTGTGTGGTTTACTGAAAAAGACTCAACACCCATGGAACATTACTCAACCAATCAGAATAAAGCATTCAACATGCCCGTTGTACAGTATAACACAAATGTTATATAATACATTACATTAATCTGAAATACTTGATTCAAATAGTTGGGTTCTGACCAGAAATCTATAACTGACCATTGTCCAGCAAACAATTCCCAACATTAGTTTTATGTCTTTGTTTCAACTCAAATGAAAATTTAATTTATTTAAGGTGATAAGCACAAAAATATACAGTCACCAGTTATTTATTAAAACCAAGTGACCAACTTGATTGGTCATGATTAAATATATACTTGATTTGAAGATATAAGACATGCCAAGCCAACATAATAATTTACATGAATGTTACCTCGGCTGACATGCCTTTAAAAGAAACCCGTATTATTATCATCACAAAACAACCAGTTCATTTCACCATAAAGAATCAACATTGACAATCATTTAATATCAGTTACCTGTATATATATAGTTAACATTTTAAGTGGATAAAAAAAACTTTTAAGTTTTGACTAATACACGTTCTTGTCTTAGGAAAACTCTGATGAACTTTTTTGATCCACTTCAAATGTTGACTAGTCTAGTTTTAGTTAGTGAGCTTGCACAGAGAGACATTCGAGCCATTTGAAAAGATCCAGAAAGCTGGATACACAGGCTCAGAGAAAGGAAACACGAAAGTGTGAAATGGGTAGGCCCGGTCCTGCACGTTATAGAATGTTGCACTTCCCCCATCACAATCCAGCAGGATGCCCACACGACTGGGGTTTGGATTCGCCAACACCGTCTCAATGCTGTTGTGCCATGCAGAAAGCTTCACGTTAAACCATTCCACACACCAGGATTCCACA